>NC_052472.1:20818938-20906329 GCF_009730915.1 Dioscorea cayenensis subsp. rotundata
ATACTACCTAAATTGGTGCATTCTCTCTTCTCTTCATTTGGTCGCTATACTGCGGAAGTACCTATCCTCAGTCCCTCTTACCCACAGCAATCTCTTTCGATCTAGTCTCTACTCTTTAAAATACAGCCACTAATTTGCCCATTTTAGAGTAGAAAAGACTAAGTAGAACCATTTTTAAGAGCAGATGGACTAGTTGGGAGCATTTTTGAGTAGAGGGACCCGAGAGAGAGTAAGGGACGATTCGAGACTATACATTGCTGTTCTAAGTGTCAGCTTTATAGTCTATTTGGATGAAGATGAAAGGAGGAAAAGGAAAAGAACATAAGGTTTGAGAAAGAAACTTTGAGCTAACTCACTAGGAACTACCTGTGTTTATGATTGAGAGATCTCGAATTTGAATCTCTCATATTACAAGTCACTTTTTGAGTCAATATGAGAGTTATGTGTAAGAAATACATCTCGTTCTCCCTTTTAAAACTAGTACATTTCTGTACATGTTTGTCTTTTGCTTTGTCATTTATGAACTTTGTAAAAAAAAAGTCTGAAAAAGACCAAATAGAAATTTTCTTTTATTTGAATAAAAAATTCTTAATTTGCTGAAAAGAAAAGAAAGAAGTTTTTTTCTGGCTCTTCCAAATCTTTTAAACTTAACTTTTTCAAGTATTCCGATTTGAGGTGTCATGAAATGAATATTTTCAAACAATTTTATAATTTTTACAATATCCAAAATGTTTTTTATTTTTTTTAATTAATTACAAAATCTATAACCAATCAAAACGTCGTGTATTTTACAAACATTAACCACTTGGTTTAATATCTCTACCCTGTATGTAGGTTAAAATTATATCGATAATTCTGCTATTTTAAGCATGAAACCTTTTGAGATATTGATGGTGCCTGAATAAAAATAAATAATATTTTTATTTGATAAGAAACGGTATAATTGGTAAATCATATTAATATATTTTTCCCCCTCTTTTTTATTAAATATTATTGATCAAACAATTTTTTTTATTTTAAACTAAAATTTGATTATTTAAATAATAGTATAATTCTTCTATTCTTTTTCTGCTTTCCTTTTTTTTCTTCTATTTTTTTTTTTATTCAAACATCAATCTGTTTCTATTTACACATTAACTTATATGACCCATCTCACTTGTTTTTCTATGTTGTTAATTAAAAACTATTTTTATAAATTCATGTATTTTACTCTCTTTTCTTTCCATAGATAAAATACATATTAGTGAAAAAAAAATTTACAATGTAAATATATCATGATTGTAATCTATCAACTCCGCAAGCGTACGGTCAAACAAACCCCAGGCAAAAAGCAAATGATAAATAATCCATTTATATTTTAAGAAGAAAAAAAATTAAAAAAAAATAAATTCTAAAAACAATAATAGGATTATAATAAAAAAATAGTTTATTCTCAATTTGGTAAATATTTTCTTAAATTTCCAAAGAGATTGGACATGGTTTAATATATTATATGAGTTTTCAACAAAGAGATTAAAGTTTTATGCTACATGGTAAAATTTTTTATAATTTCTTATTAAGAAAAACAGCTTTCAAAAAAAGAAAAATGAACATGGGCTAATATACCCGGGCAAACGAAACCAAAAACCTTACATGATAACATCATATGAGTTGATATCTATACTAGATATCTGTCACGCCCTGAGTCTGGAGCATTGACAAACGGCCGTATACCTACAAGGCCGTGACCAAGTAGGCACGCAAAGCCTCAAAACCTGTCTCACACTAGATAAAACAATCTTTAACAAAGACATTAACTTTCAAAGGCATAATGCCCTAATTATGACGAAAGCGAATAACAAGTGTCTCACACGACATTAAACATAAGACAGAGGTTCTAAGTTCACAACAAAAAAAGTTTATTAACTTGATAAAGAACTGGAAGGCGACTTGCTCAACGACCCCGCTAAGCTGTCCACCACCAAACCCTACTCCTGTTCTGAAAAATAGAGAAAACAACTTAATGAGCTTAGGAGCCCAGTAAGCAACCAATAAAAACATCGGGATTACAAAAATGTTCAATAGTTTCTAAAAGTATACCAAATGTAACATAACGGAATATCAAAAGAAACCCAGAAACCAACAATAATTCAAAACAAATTTAATTTACCAAGTAATGAGCATATAAGTCCCCCAAACAACTAGTGCCAAAACAAAACATCAGAACTCATTTATTTAAACTCGGTGACCCGAGTCGATTTCGAAACTCATGGGTTTACCCCTCGTGATTTGGAGCAGAATATCAAAAGCATTATTCTTCACTCGACGGATGATGCGAAAACTATAGTTTCTAGTCGACATGCGTGTCTGACAAAATCGGGTGTTTAACCCCCGATGATGAGGTTATTGCACAGTTAATTGGGGACTACAAGTTTCTATAACAAAATATGTCGAGTCCAAAATCATCGTCAACGTAAAAATATGAAAATTTAGTGATCCCGTTTTCTAACAAAATTAGTCTAATTTTATCAAATAATCAACTATCAAATAATAGAATATTCCACACAATTTAACAAATTACTAAAATCTGGAAATAGCATTAAAACAAAAAAACATTTTTCAGCCCTTCAAATAAATGCAATATTCAGGGATTAAACAAATAAAATAATTAAAAAAAAACAATACAACCTGAATTCGTGTTTTCCTATATGAACTTTTTAAATATTGGATGAAAATATGTTATCAGGAAATTTGCCATTTAACTAAAAAGAAAAAGTTTATAATGATCACTTGCTTATGAAATTATACATAATTAAACTTTAATAACTATTGAATAAACCATATAAATAACCAATAAAAAAACTATTAAATGACCAGAAATTTTAAAATAATTAATTAAATAACTAATAAAAATACAAATTATCATAAATTAAATAAATATTGAATAAAACTAACTCAATGAAATGATAATTTATCATTAGTTAAAAAGTATATATATGGGTATTTATATGTGGTTTACTTACCTGACTAGATAACACCAAAAACTATAAGCACCACAAAGTTAGGTTTCCACAGAATACCCTATATTTGAGAACACATTCTAAGGATATCAATAGCCATGATCTACACAAACATAACAATTATACCAAATCACCCCTACTCAATACACAACCACGAACTGAAAATAATTACACAAAGGTTAAACTGAGGAATTCTAACATGAGTATCAAAAGCTTCTATACTAACTCAAGAAGTAGGTTTAAGACCCACAAACAAACAAGAAAAATCACACAAATTCAAATAATGTTTCTCACCACTGATATGGTACAACAATATTCGACTCACTAATTGGTAATTATTCAAAATTTTATAATATGTTATTCCTTTCATCACAATGTCCACATTTAACAAGATTATAAATCAGAATTTAGATGCAATCATTAAAATTAATGAAAAAACAAAATAATAATATTTATTTCACATAAATCATGAAAATCCACCGGCACCTGCAACTTTTTAAATAAAAAAAACTAATAAATAACCTAATAAAATAAAAAACTCTGATTCCTTTTGATGAAAAGGAATTTAAAATATTAAAATCTAAACAACCTAACTTTACACAGAACCCGAAGCCATCTTAGCTTTTCAATTTAAAATATAAATATTTGTGTGTTAAATAAGCAGACTCATAACTGGAATCCAAATTCACATTCAAATGAAAATCAGAAAAGTTTGATAATCCGAATTTTTCCTAAATAAAAGATAATTAAAAAAATCACATGGCCCGTTTAAGTTTGAGATAATTAATCCACTAGGCATACAACATAACCCTAATCAAGATCAATAAACAATACCCTGACAAGATCAGGAGGTAAAAATTTCATCATTTATCCCTGGATCTAGGCAGAATGCTTACTTCATGACGATAACGAGCACATCCTGATGAAAAAGCTCATCTCCGTCCCCGTGCCATAGTACCACACACTCAAAGAAAGAATAAGAAAAGAGCGAAAGGCGAGATCTCTCCCTGCTGTCGAGTCGAATGAATTTATATGGAAGAAACAAAGAGACGGAGGCTGTAGAGTTTTGAAAAACCTAATAAAATATAAAGATTATTAATAGTTTTTCTTTTTCCTTTTCCGTAACCGTCACACATTTAAAATAAATGAATTAAATAAATAAAAAAAATATGTGGGGCCCACAATATCTATGGAAAAAATTCTATTTTAATAATTATATAATTTATTTATTATTTTTTTTAAAAAAAATGGATGGTCACCATGTGAGGGAGTGATTCGAACCCCTTGCCTCTGATATAGACTATTATGCCCTATCATTGCCTTACTAATATTATTTTTTAAAATTTTTAAAAAAATTTAAAAAAATAAAATTAGAAAAATGGGAATTGTGAGGGAAAAAAGGACAAATAACTAAGTAGTCTTTTTATTTTCGTTTGTTTCTATTTTGGTCATATTCTTTACAAAGTTATGATTTAGTTCCTTATGTTTAATTTTTGTTACAATAAAGTCATTCGGGCTTACCATGTTTACGGTTTACACAGTTTATTATATTATAAAATATGTAGACCCTTATAAGTAATTTTATTATAAGCCACATAAAATCGTTGTTAACACCATAAGTTCTAAAAAAATCATTAACTTGTTTGGCACAGTTGTTGGCATGGTTAGCCCAAAACCATACCAAATGTCATATATTACGTTGCCATGATTTTTAGTATGGTTTTGGGTTTATAGTACCAAAAATCATACCAAATACATCATCAATTTGTTTGGCACGATTGTTGGCACAGTTAACCCAAAATTATATCAAATATCATATATTACGTCGGCATGTTATTATAAAAAAACTAATGTTAAGTCAAATGACCAAAATAGAAATTAGATAAAAAAAAATTATGGATTAAATTAATATATATATAATATAAGTCATATGAGGCGTTCCCAGTACGCCCCAGATTTGAAAAAGGGTGAGAGAGAAGAAAGTAGAGAGATAGAGATAAATAAATTTAGAAAGAGAATGGAACATGAATATATATATATATATATATATGTATGTGAGGGCGTGTGATCTATGCACATCCTCAAATTTATAATCTATACAACTTGATCATCAACCGTTGGATTGCTACCATTTAGCTAAATAGTAGCACACCCTGTTGGTGGTTAATACATTGGTTCGGCAACGGTTCATGTTCAAATATTTGTATTGCTTCCACAGAAAAAGCAAAAGTAAGAGAAAAAAATCAGAAAAAAGAAACAAAGAATAATTGCTAAAGGTTGTACAGGGTTAAAAAAAAAAACCTAGTGGATGGGTTGGTTAGTTGGTTTAAAAATTCCTTCACGGTCAAAACTATTAACTACAATGTACTCTGTTTACATCTATTTTTTTTGATAAGAGGTATAAACAGTCTGAAAGCCCTGCTAAATCATCAGGGGAGTGTACAAGTCTCAGTGGAATAAGTGGGAGTGGGGACCACGCATACATGGGTGCTGGGACAACCCGCACACAACCACCGCTCACATCTTTCAGAAATATACTCTCAACTGAGAATCAAAATCTCACCACTCGGTGAAGAGCTATATCGGTGACCCGTATACCAATAGACCATTTAGTCATTGGCTACTCTATTTACATCTATGAATGATGTAAATGATGTAAAGTTGTTGAATCAAAATTCAATGACTAAGGCCATCTCCAACCAAGCTGCATTTTCGATGCAGCTTGGTTGATTTGGCGCAGAATGGCCTCCACTCTGCGCCAAATCAGAAATCTGACTAAGGCGCTATTTGGATATTCGACGCTATTGTAGCAACGTTATTTTTTTTTTCCTGTTTTTATTTTTTTTTTATTTTTGTTTTTTTAAATTCTTTTTTTGTTGTTCTGTTTTTTATTTTTATAAAATCTATATTTATAATTTTATATGTTAAATAAATTAATAACTTATGATTTAAGTTTATGTTTTTTATTTCTGTGTTTTCTATTTTTGTAATTATGTTTTTTTATTTGTTTATAAATTTTTATATTTATAATTTATATGTTAATTAAATTAATAACTTATAATATAAGTTTATATTTTTTTTCAATTAATAAGAAATAAAAATCGAAAGAAAACGATACACGAAATATAAATTCATTAAAATTAATGAAAATTACATAAACAATAAAATAAAAATATAGAAAATAATCCTAATATAAATTATCAATGAAGTAGATGGGTTAATAGTCAGATTTTATTTTATATTTAATAAATATTTATAATAAATATAAAAATAAAACTAAATTTTGAATAGTATGATATTTAAAATCAATGGTTAAAAGTGAAAAAAATTTAAAAATAATTAAATTTGTTGATAGAATGAATGTATAAATTGTGAAGTGAGAATATTTCTAGAATATTCTATTTTAAGGTTTAGAATAGAGTTGGTGGTTAAAAAATTTTTTAATGTGCCAGTTATATTTTAGAATACTGAAACACTAAATATAGTGTGTTGGGTTAGAAATGTCCTAACATATATACTTGTGTAGAATTATTTTCTATAAAATCAATTCTTGATAGACTGGTGCCCTGTACATATATAAACTTATGTATCAAGACAGAGAAGCAAACAAATGCTTTCAATCTCACTGCTGACTCCATGTGTGAAAAGACCCAAGAAGCATCTTGAAACAATAAACAAAGAAATGGAATTAATGCGAACTCATCGACGCGATTCCCTCCCAGCCGAGCAACTTACACGCGTAATTATGAAACACGTGGCACGGCCATAGCAACTCATGTAATGCCCCCACTTTAAACCCGTTCACATTTCAAGCACGACTTGAAGATATAAGTGATCATTTACTCATTTATCCTTCATATTTATTTGTATATTAAATTGTTTCTAATTAGGGTTAAAAACCATGCCGCGACTAATCCATATTTTAAAAAAATAAAAAAATAAAATTTATTTTTAAAATATTACAGCTAAATTAATCTTCATCGTATGTTTGTTTTGACGATTATTAGATTACAAATATCTCCTATTAAAAATGTTAAAAAAACATGTATAATATATGTTTGAGATGATATTTCAAATGCTATAATTCAATAATGATATATCTTTTATATATTTTTTTCAAAAAAATAATTAATTTTGTTTTTTTCACAAACAACCAATACTTATACTGAGGGGCCGTTTGGTTCGTGGTAATGACATATTACCACGTAACGAGATTACCATGGTAATATGGGTGGGAATGTTATATGATTGGGAATATTACGGTAATTTAATATAACTATGTTTGGTTGGGAACTCTTATTACCGAGAATAGTTCATTACCGTGTTTAGTTGTTAATCAATTTGTTAAAATATAAAAAGTTATAACATTACCATGGTAATCCAAGATAGACACCAAATTTGGTGGTAATAAGATTATCATTTTCTTGGTAATATTTATAAGTTGGTAATGTGATATTACATATTATCACCGGTGCAATGCCAAACGTGGTAATATTTTTAAATTACCACGTAACACGTAGTAATCTTTCTATATTACCGCGAACCAAACGCTCCCCGAGGTAAAGACATCCATCCAACATTTTTAGAATTATATAATAACAAATTATTTTTATTTTTTTATAAATGGAAAAAAAAAGAAGCTCTTTTTCATTCATCGCTTATGCTTTGTTCTCTTCGTAGCTTCTCGTTGCGCTTCGTTCCGAGGTTCGTTTCCTCTTCGATCCCTTCGCTTAAATCCTTGCTCTCTGCTTCTCAAATCCATCCTTGGGTCTTGAGCTCTAGTTCTAGGGCTTCTCCCCACTGTTTTTCTTCTCATTCTTATCGTCAATCGTTCGCTTTTTACTCTACATCGGCTCCCGAGATGGCCCAGTCCTCTTCGTCTGTCCATGACTTCACTGTCAAGGTATGATGCCTTGATTTTGCTCCAGTGTTTGATTTCTAGTTGATTTCAGAGTGATTTTGTTCTTTGAGGTGAAATTTTGGTTTTATTATTGACTAATGGCTGCTGTTGAATTTGTTGAAATTTATGATTTTTATTGCTTTAGTTTTGGGGGAAATCAAATCGGATTAGATTTCTGGTTAAAGTCATTGGCTTGAGGATTTTAGGTTTATCATGTACTTTTTTTATAATTGTGCTCTTTTTTTAAGAAGAAGAAGAAGAAAGATTGGAGCTTTTTTCTTAATTTTGCTTTCCTTTGATTTTGAACGGCCTCTATTGGGAACGAGTGTTGCCAATTGTCCTTGGGAAAGTTTATTTTGTGCATCAAACCGCTTACTTCTTGGAGGATGGATGTGTTGTTTGGGAGGAATGGGATTTTGGTATATATAGGATGATATATGTTTTTAATTCCTGTTCATTGTGCAGGATGCTAAAGGAAATGATGTGGATCTCAGCACCTACAAGGGGAAGGTCCTGCTCATTGTGAATGTGGCTTCTCAATGGTAAAACATTATTCTTGTAGTTTGTCTTTCTGATTGTTTGAAGAAATTGGTCCAAAAACTACTCAACAGATGTTTTTATAAGGTTTTGAGGCTATGAATCATGTCATTGTTTAAAAGTGATACAACTCCAAACCTTTTGCTTAATAAGATTTAGCCTTGTTGCCTGCCTCTTCTTTATGCGAATATAGATATAATATCCCTAATTTGTTTTTGTTTGTTGCCTTTGCAGTGGGTTCACAAACACGAACTATACAGAGCTCAGTCAGCTGTATGAGAAATACAAGGACAATGGTATGGTGTCCTTGGCCTTTTTTTGGGATGTTTGTTACTTGTTTCTTATTCTTTGCTCTACTCTAGCTATGTTTTATCAAATCCATGTTCACATAAACATGCTAGCAAAATTTGTAATTCATCCTTGATGATAATTCTAACCTTATTTTTATAAATTATCATGATAAAACAACCTATATGTTGAACTGTTCTAGCTTCTTTTACAGGGTGAGTACATTAGCATGATTCATTATATTAGATGGATGAGTCAAGTAATCAACTATTAGCTTCTTAAAAGTGACCACTCAAAATCTCATGGCAATTTTGCACTTCGACTTGTCCTTTCTTCTTTTTATTGTTTACAGATTTTGATAATACTTGCTAGTAGCAGATCACGGATGATTGAGAGAGCAGGAAAATCATGCTCAACGAGAGAATCAGAGAGTTCAATATTGAAGTTTTCACATTTCAATTTTCTCGCTCCTCCAGCAAATCACTTCAACTCGATTTGTCTTATGCTGACATAGACCTTGTTCTTAACTTGCAGGGTTTGAGATATTGGCTTTCCCTTGCAATCAATTTGGGGGACAGGAGCCAGGAACCAATGAGGAGATCCTTCAATTTGCTTGCACCCGCTTCAAGGCAGAATATCCTATATTTGATAAGGTAATTCAGCTAATGAATGTCTTCATATTCGATAACCAAATCAGAATTCATAATCATTTGCACTTGGCTTCACTCAAAAGTTGATCATGTTAGTGTTATACCATTTATTTACTTATTCTTCGCATGCCTAGCAGATAAATATTCTGTCATGTTAGTATATTATTCTTTGCCTTTCAAGAACTGAATTGTGAAGACGTAGACCATTCACCGTACTCTAATTCTACATGTTATTCCTATCAGGTTGATGTGAATGGCAACAATGCTGCTCCGATTTACAAGTTCCTGAAGTCCAGCAAGGGCAGCATATTTGGCGACAGCATCAAATGGAACTTCTCCAAGTTTTTGGTGGACAAAGACGGGAATGTGATAGACCGCTATGCCCCGACCACTTCCCCGCTCAGCATCGAGGTAAACATCCCTATACCTGTACCATACATACGACTTTTTACCGGAAAGATACTTATAAGAATTTCCTTTATTTTCCAGAAAGATATCAAAAAGCTGCTGGGGGTCGCCTAAATACTTTGTGATGAAGTAGTAACTATGCAATAATGGATCAATGTTTGGTCTTTGGATGCTATCTTTCTGCCTGCTAAGCTTTCCTCAAATATGTAATAAATAAATACCTCAATCTGAAGCTTGTTTCTTTTGCCGTTTGTACAGTTGTGCTTGGAAATGTAGCTAACTATTATGGTGTGGTTTTATGACTAGATGTTTTCTGTTTGTAATTCAAATGGAATGGCTATCTTTATTTTGAAAAGAGATAATTAATTTTTATAGTGATAAATGTTCAAAACATGCAAAAGGAAATCATGGCATGTACTCTTATTTTTGGGGTTTTTTTTATAAACCTAATAACATATTTTTACTCGTAAGCGTAATCAAATTTTGAGGTAAAAATATCAAAATAGCCACTTTATTATTCAAATTTAGTCTTTTTTTAGTTTTTTTAATATAGTCTTTTTTTATTTTTTTATTTTTATATTAGGAAATTTTCAATTCAATCAATGATGCCCTTTACCCCATCCATCCAGTATTTGCTGATGTGATGTATATAATATTAAAAAAATATTAAAAATAAGAAAAAGTAAAAGTTAATATTAAAATAATTTTTAAGTTTTCGGATCTCTTCTTCTTTGAGATCCGGGTAGGCCAAATCATGAAGAACTATCGTTGATCTCCATCCTCTTGACTCCAGTTACTCTTATCATTTGGCCCAAGGTCTATGAACTTAAACCTGATCCAAACCTAATTCAAAGTTAATGTTTGACTGGCTAGTCAAAACCCAACCCAAACTTTGAATTGGATATGGATATCTTTTTTCTGACCCTTTTAAACTTTTTTTTGGGCTGATTCTGAGCTGACACATTAAATTTATTATTAAATATTAATAATAAAATTTAAAAAAAAATATCATATAGAATATACAATGATAGAATGAATGTGTCAACCTAGTTTGGATTTATCCATATTTTAGTTTTGCAATATTTTTCTCAAGTGAAAATTTAATAATACTAATCAATTATTAAAATTATTCATTTTTATTTTTATTTTATATTTATATTTTTAAATCATCACAAAGATTAATTAAATAAAGTTAAAAAATAAAAAATAAAAGCGAACCGATTTGAGCCGAATCCAACGGGCCGATCCTAGCCATATCTAATAATTGATCCAAAAAGTCAAGCCCATGAACTGGGCTATGGGCTTCATATTTAAAATTCGGACCGCCTAGCCCGGCCCAAACTATTCATGAGGCTTGTCGAATTTGGGCTTGGGTTGGGCTAAAGCCTAAATTTTTTGGGTTGAACCGGCTCAACCCGGCCCAATGATGAGAGTGAGACTCCAGCAACCTTGACCTATCCAAATCTGGCAACCCCTAAACCCTCGAGCATAGTAGCCTCCACCGCTATTGCACGACGCGACCGCCTTCCCCAGCAGCTCGACCACTCTTGCACACGAAGGCCTTCCCAACCCTTCTCTGGTCAATTATGCCTCTCTTTAAAAGATCCATAGTACAACATTTTTTGCAGTGTTGTTGAGAGCTTCAAAATGTGTTTTATGGTTTACCTCAAGATAGAAGTCATCACAATCCCAAAGCAATATATGATATTAATTTAATCTTAAATTTTGATTGTTTTTTCACCAATGTTGTAAGCATGGTTCACTGTAAAGAACAATTAAATTTATGTTAATTTAAAAGTCATTCTATTAATTTAACAATAAACATGGTTGTTAGCATGGTTAACTGTAATCATTATTAAATTAAGTTAACAGTTATTTTTCAAGATATTTTAAGTAAGAACAACAATTAATAATACTGCTATGAATCCTATGATCCAATTTGATATATAATCAACAAAACATTACAACCTTCGACAATCATCAAGTTTTACATAGCATCTATCATGTTTGAGACAAATATAAACCAATCTCAAAAAACAAGAACGTCTCTACAGACAGAATGCTTCCTACCTTCAAAGTTGAGATGTTTCTGTAAGTACATCATTTATCCTACTACTTTGTTGTGTTGGTAAATCCATAACTTATACTATTTTTTAGTACATGTGTCTCTTTTAGTTAATGCTTGAAATCTTTCACTTTAATTTATTCTTCATGCCATGCTTTATGTGTAAGTTAGTTATGATAATACTCCTATCATAAAGGAGTCTTGTTAAATGTCTTCTTGTATTTAAGCTTTGTCTTTACAATCAATAAACTATTCCATTCTCATTACTCTTTATGGTATTAGAGCCCTTTATCTCATACGAGTTTCCTACCTGCCTCGCGCACCAATCATCCCACACACCCAATGGCCTCCTTTGCTTGGCAAACTCCTATTCTCAATGCTGATAATACAAACACTAACAACCTTATTGTGCAATTAAATCCTTCCTCATAGTTGCCTATTAAATTACAAGGTAGCTCCAATGTTTCTAATTGGAAGACCATCAATAATGGTGTTCGATGCCAGTTATGTAATCGGCCCAGTCATGTCGCCTCAATTTCCCGAAGTAAATCTCATAACCATCTTGAGGCTAAAGCAAACTTTGTCGCTAGCTCTCATGCATCTACAACCCCATGGAATATAGACACCGGTGCTTCACATCATATTACCACCGAGCCACACAATATGCCCGAGTACAATGGCTTTGACGAAGTCACACTGGGAGATGGTAACAAAATCCCAATTACTCATAATGGTTCAACTCAGTTATCTGCATCTAACACTAATTTTTAGCTATCTAATACTCTATGTGCCCCTCAAATTAAACATAATTTAATTTTAGTTTCCACCTTTTGCAAAGATAACCTAATATCTGTGGAATTTTTTCCACCTGGTTTTGTTGTTAAGGATCTGGCAATGCGGACACTGCTGGTGCACGGCCGGAGTAGTTACGGGTTGTATGAGTGGCCGATTGTTTCTTCCCTACTTTCTCCACAAGTTCACATCGCCTCTTTCAAAGTCTCCCTTGAAACCTAGCATCATCGACTTGGACATCCTCATGCTCGAATTTTTAAATTTTATTTTAAATAATTTCTCTCTTCCTTTGTCCACACGAAACAAATTTACTTTTTTCATGCTTATCAAATAAATTTCATTGACAACCATTTTCTCAACTTACTCTGTTAAGTTTCAAATCTCTTCAAACCATTTTTAGTAATTTATGGGGACCGTCTCCTGTGCTTTCTCTTGACAAAAAATTATATTATTGCCTATTTGTTGATCACTACACAAAATACACTTGGATCTGCACTTTACATCGTAAAAGTGAGGTCAATTCAATTTTTCAAAAATTCCATCCTTTAACGGAAAAACATTTCAATTCTAAAATATTATCTTTTTACACTAACGAAGGTGGTGAGTTTCAAAGTCTTAATTCCTATCTAAGTTCCAATGGTATAGAACATCTCATTTCTCCCCCATACACACCACAAAGAGTTGCTCTTGCCGAATGTCGTCATCGACACATTATAGAAACAGCAAGAACATTGCACTATGAAGCTTCTCTTCCATCCACTCTTTGGTCATTTTCTTGTCACCATGCAGTATATCTCATCAATCGTCTACCAACTTCCATTTTACACTATCGTTCTCCTTTTGAAACCTTATTCCAGGAAAAACCAAATTACAAATCTTTAAAAATTTTTGGATGTCTTTGTTATCCATAGCTCAAGCCATATTCCCAGAACAAACCTGCACCGCGATCAACTCCTTGTGTTTACTTAGGTTTCTCTCTCACTCATCATTGTCGTCAATGCTTTGATCCGCTTAAGTCTAAAGTTTATTTGTCTCGTGATGTGTTTTTTTTGTTGAAAACATGTTTCCCTTCAAAACCATGTTTTCAAATATTTCAAATAAATTTCAAATTTTAGCATGGGATGACTTGTCCTCTAACAATCCTCCTCAGCCTCAATCATCTAATCACTCATCTCCACAACTAACCACTCGAATTTCAAATGTGCCCTATCCATAAATATCCACCCCAATTTCAAACTCCCAATTTCAAATTCACCCTATCCTCGCATAACTACCCCAATTTCAAATTCACCTTATCCTCATATAACCACCCCAATTTCAAATTCGCCAATTTCAAATTCACAATATCCTCAAATAGCCACCACCCCAATTTCAAATTTGCCAATTTCAAACTTACCTATTCCATAGCTTACAATGATAATTTCATATTTACAGAATCCAATTTCTCTTCCTCCAACTCCCATGATGACTTCTTTGCCCTTGATTTCAGCACCAAATCTGGTCACTGGTCCACCATGTAACAAGTCTCGTTGTTCACCAGATGCATGCGCCCCAGCTTCCGTAGACTCGCTTCCTCTTTCCGCTACCACCTTACGGCACCTCTAATGCCTTCTCCTTCACCCTCCACAGTGACACTCCCCTTTCTACCACAATCCAAACCACTTTTAGTCTAGTCTAGGAAACCTCCCCCACCGCCACCAACTGCTTCTTCTAACCCTACGAACCAAAGTGCTCCTGCTCTACCATCTCATCATATGGTTACCCGTTCTTAACATAACATCCACAAACCAAAATTTTTTTTTTGATTTCTTAGCTTAAGTTCACTCCGACATTCCTTCCCACACCTTTCACCAAGCCAACAAAAACCCAAAGTGGAGGGAAGCTATGCAAGTAGATTATGATGCATCACTAAAGAATCAAACATGGGAGCTTGTGCCACATTATCCCTCTCACAACATTGTTGCTTGCCGATGGTTGTACAGAATTAAAAAGAGGCCGGATGGTACTGTTGATTGATACAAGGCTCAACTTGTCGCCAAGGGCTTCACTCAACAACCTAGGGTTGACTACCACTCCACATTCAGCCCTGCCATTAAGCCAACAACAATTCAAGTGGTGCTTTCTCTTGTTGTTCAGTATAATTGGCCAATCCGTCAGCTCGATGTCAACAACACTTTCCTTCAAGGTTGCCTTGATGAAGAAGTATACATGACTCAACCTCCCAGTTTTGCAAATCCCATGTATCCTTCTCATTTTTACCGACTAAGTTTTGCCATTTATGGTCTAAAACAGGCCCTCGTGCCTGGTATAATGCACTCAAGGCTTATCTCCTCTCCATGGGCTTCTTCAAATCTGAATCTGATAGCTCCTTGTTCATCAAGCATGCTTATGCCATCACTGTTTATCTTCTAGTTTATGTGGACGACATCATTGTTACTGGCAGCGATCATGTGGTGGTTCAACAGGTTATCTCATCACTTGCTACTCATTTTTCCCTTAAAGATCTTGGCCCCCTAGATTACTTTCTTCGTGTTGAAATCTTACGACATTCCGATTGTCTTTTCTTGTCTCAATCTCATTATTTTTCTGATATTCTTCAAGATGCAACTATGCAAAATTGTAATCCAGCTAAGACACCCATGAGCTCCTCTGCGATTTATCATGTTTGTGATGGCTATCCACCTACAGATGCTACCAAGTATAGACAGGTTGTTGGGAAACTTCAATATCTTAGTTTCACCAGACCAGACATATCATACTCGATAAATAAGCTCTCACAATTTATGCATACTCCCTCTGCACTATACTGGCAAGCTGTTAAAAGAGTCCTTCAATATCTCCAAGGCACCATACATCATGGTCTCTGTTTAAGGAAAAGTGACGCCTTAAACTTGGTAATGTTCTCTGATGCCGACTGGGCTGGTGATATCAATGATCGCACCTCTACTTCGGGTTATGTACAATTTCTTGGTCACAATCCAATCAGCCGGTCCTTTAACAAACAAACTACTATTGCACGGTTTTCCACTGAAGCTGAGTATCGTGCAGTTGCTAGTGGTCTAGCTAAAACAACTTAGGTCAAAAATCTTCTCTTTGAGCTTGGCATTCCCCTTTCTAAGTCCCCTATCATCTATTGTGACAACATTGAGGCCACATACCTATGTGAAAATCCAGTTTTTCATAGTTGCGTGAAACACATAGCTGTTGATTTTCATTATGTTCGCGACCAAGTCCAACGCAAGCTTCTTACTATTGCTCACATCCATGCTGCTGATCAGCTTGCAGACTTACTCACTAAAGCTTTGTCCAAAAGCACTTTTAATCACCATCTTCACAAGTTAGTCGTCCCACTACACCTCACTTGAGGGGGGTGTATTAGTACACGTGTCTCTTTTAGTTAATGATTGAAATCTTTCACTTTGATTTATTCTTCATGCCATGCTTTATTTGTAAATTAGTTATAATAATACTCCTATCATAAAGGAGTCTTGTTAAATGTCTTCTTATATTTAAGCTTTATCTTTACAATCAACAAACTATTCCATTCTCATTACTCTTTACTATTGCGGTGGAGCTTCTTGGAAAGGCGGTTGCGCCTACAACAGTGATGGAGGTTGTTGCACACAAGGGTATGGACGTCACCGGAGTCAAGAGGATGGAGATTGGAGAGAATTCTTCATGATCGAGAGCTTGGCTCATTGTTGGGGATTTAGAGGGATTGGATTCGGATCCCAAAGATGAAAGGATCCAAAAACTTAGGAATTGTTTAAATATTACTTTTAACTTTCTCAAATTTTTTAAATAATTTTTTTTTATCAAGTGCGTCATGTCAACAAACACGAAAATGATTGGTTAACAGACATCAATAATTGGATTGAAAATTCTCAAATATAAAAATAAAAGGAAAAAAAAATAGATTTTATATTATAGGAATTTAAATGACGTAATTTGAATAATAGAAAAATTATTTTGATATTTTGAACTAATTTTTAATCTTTGGGACTGTACTTTTAAAATTATATATACCTTTCTTATTATATTGTAAAGTATCTTCTTTAATGCATGCATACACGTAGATACATGTACTCTGAAATTTTTGGAATTTTTGAAATTTTCAGATGTATATTCTCTAGTTAAATGTACTGCTATTATCAATTATTTATGGATGAAATATGTAAAATGCCTTCAATACTTTTTTGCTTGTACATTTTTTCAGCATTTTATATATACCTCTATAACTTATGTAGTTATGACTTTATTTTAAATTTAATTAATAATCATAATAAAAAAACACTAAAACTACATTTATTTTATATTCTTAAAAAAGTATGTGAGAAAAATAGAAATTTAGGTTATCTAAACTAGAACTAAAAAGGTATTTAAGAAAGGAAAAAATTTACAATCAACACAATCTCCAGACTTTCTGAGCCAATCAGTTGGTCTATAACTGTGTTACAACTTATCCAAATAGCAACCAAAAAGATACATACATATATATATATATATATATATGAATATAATCAAATATGATTTTTCTCATTCTCAAAACAAGTCTCTGTCTATTATAATGAGTAAAACCTACAAGCAGCTTGAAAAAGCAATAGACTCTAAACTTAACATTCAACAAAGACTCATTCCCTTCCCATCAATCAGGGTTCTCATAAACATGCAAATAAAAATCCATCATGGAAACACAGAAATCTTCTGTCCTTTTGATTGGCTGCAATTCGATTCGATTCACTGACATTATCGCTTCCGAGAACCGATATATAATCAGCAAAAAGATAAGAGTTTCTAACTTAAACGGCGAAAAAAGGACTGACATTGCAAGACAAGATTCAAATGAAAAGGTATACAACTATCATAACTTTACATCAGCATAAATTCTCTCCAAGAGGCAGTACCTCATTGCAGAAACATGTTAGCACAAAAGGTGCGAGTTCCGGAATGACTCACAGCATCGATGATGGTTACCTCCTTCCCCAACTTGACCCTTTTCTTAGCTTAAATCCCGAATTTACACGAGCCTGCCCATTCGGATTAAAACCAGACTACCTAACCTCGCGTTAAATCAATGTCGATATGGGCATTTCTCATGTCTATCTGTCTTGAACCAGGCCATGTCATCACTGGCGGGGGACTCTGAATCGGCAGTCCACCGGATGTTGTGCCTGGTTTATCGCCAATCTGCAGTTCTGAATCCATGCCTGGGTCTTGATTGGTTTTTGCCTTGCTCTTCTGCTTCGATCCACCATAAATAAAACTCCCGACTACCACCTGTAGGCTCGCAAACATCATGGCATGGTTAAATCACAAACATGAAAAGGTAACTTCATCGGTTTTTTAGCAACAATTTCTTAACACTAGTTTCACTGCTTTCAGCAGAAACTTTAAAGAGCATTTCTAAGTACTTAGATAATTACAATCTATAGCACTTTCGATAAAAAGAAAATAATGATTTTTTGTATACTACTCTGATACCGTCAGACGTCATTACAAGCTAATCAATATTCAACCAATATGTTTATTCCTTATACATGCGATTAATTTTATAGTCATCAAATGGCAAAACAAAATTGCACACTTTAGCCCACTAGTATATAGATACAAATCTAGAAATTTATTTTCTTCTTGACCGAAAGAGACTATACCTGAACATTGCTTGCAGCTATGAGCAAACCTCCAACACCACCACCAATAACCCGGCCATCAGGGCTGGCAAGGGAGATGCTCAGGCCTCCACTTCGGTTACGTGATCCACCGCCATCAGTCATTAAATAAGATCCAGACAAGGAGAGAATTTCAAATCGGCCCTGCATGAAGAGAAGCCTCAGTGATATTGAACATAACTCAACCAATTGAAAACCTTATAAGTAGCTATATATGCATTGACTGAGTTTCAAAGAAAAAAAATTGTTGTGCATTATTAGTCTGTCAGTATTTAAGGTTTTTTTAATAATGTGCATCATTTTGGCTAATTTAACGAGACTAGCCCGAAATGCAAAATTGTATTGTCAAATGACAGAAAATAAGTGTAAACTCGGGTAATCAAACACATACAAAAGCATCAACTGAGAAAGGGGCGCTGATATAAAAGTTTAGTTTTATAGAAGTCTTCTAAACTATCATATACATAGATGGTAAAATCTTTTAAAATCAAACCAAAAGTTTGACATTGCCTTTTCAAGAATTTCCTTCAGAAACAATCTAAAGGGACCACCACTTGAGAAAAAGCTAAAAGGCAGCAAAACCAAAGATAATCTGAGAGTGCTTGCAATTTGATTAAAAAAAAATTATAAAATACAAACACAAGAAATACTTGGAAGCAAACCCCTCAGCAATTATCTAGAAAAAGAAATGATGAAAGTTAGGTGGAGAACTCCCAATGCAAAAAGAAAGGCTTACCCCAGGACTAGGACTGCTTGTTTTCAATCAATTGAAAGAAGATACTGATAGAAAAGCTTTCTCACATTCACAGGAAAAAAGGACCTCGGGAACTGTAATTCTCTTATCTTAGCACTCCAAATGCAGAGGAGTAGCTTCACAGTGAAACTAGATCTTTCCGAGCGTAAGGGACTAAGCTATTCTTTCCTAAGGCATTGGAAGTCAGTAAGAAAATCTTCAGTAGGTACTAAAAAAAGGGCTGGCTAGAGGAACGGCACGCAAGCAAGAAGGAGGTAAGGGGGATTCATTCTGGTTATATCTCCGCTTGATCCTCTCTTTCCAGTGAATATGTGGCATATCCTAAAGTGTCAAAGGTCTTTTCAATACCCACAAGAAAGGTAAAGTGGGAGTTTCCCAAACATCAAAATAAACTCCATGATGTCTCATACAGCATTGTCGTATACGATGAAATGCAAGAATTACCTTTTTCATATCATTCTTCATCAAAAAAACATTCTATTCTTTTTACTATCAGCTGTGACACACTTCATAATGCAATCTTGACATTTCTAGATGCCCAATTTGGATCAACAATGTCGTCCAAATACGGGTCAGACGTAAGCAAAGACAAAAATGCCCAACCGATATTCTTCCAATAGGCGCTAAAACACAAGAAGCTTGCAAACTATATAAATGGCCAATCATTGCCATTTATATACAACATCCATGTCCAATAGAAGTATTACCATTCTAAATGATAAAAATGTTGTTCAACTGATATCTTGGTTGATGCAATATATGATAAAAATGCGATAAATCAACTTGATCCCTTCTAAACATTCAAATTCATTTTACTATGACATTGCAAGCCTTCACTAGCACAATACCAGAGACTTCCAAACTGTGATGGTTCATATCATTCTTCATCCAAAAAGCATTCTTTTATTCCTACGATCAGCTGTGACACACTTAATAATGCAGTCTCAACATTTCTAGATGCCAAATTAGGATCAACAATGTCGTCCAAATACAGTCAGCCATAAGCAAAGACAAAAATGCCCAACCGATATTCTTCCAATAGTCGCTAAAACACAAGAAGCTTGCAAACTATATAAATGGCCAATCATGGCCATATATATAAAACATCTATGTCTGATGAAAGTATTAACAAGCCGAATGCTTCATGTAAAATTCCAGAGGTAATCAGTTGCTCAACTCTTATCTTGGTTGATGCAATATATGATAAAAATGAGATAAATCAACTTGAACCCTTCTAAACATTCAAATTCATTTTACTATGACATTGCAAGCCTTCACTTGCACAATACCAGAGACTTCCAAACTGTGATGGCTCTGGCCAATACAATAACAATTTGTAAAATTGCAAATTGGAAATAAGGTTCCGCATGTATATGCAAGTGGATCCTATTAATCTTAAAAAGTTTTTTTTAAATATATTTCTTGAAGTAACACATAATGAAATGAATATGAAGTTGTTTCTCCATCACATATTGTTATTGATGCCTGGAAATTTTGACTTCAGAATCATATTTGTAGTTCAAATAAAAAAATTGCTCAAATTAGCAAGCATCTCCTTAATTGCTATAACCATAGAACTGTCTTAATAAAAATAATCAACCATCTCATGAAGATAATGCCTTGGATGGCCAGATTCAGTACCCTAGCAATATATGCAATAACTAGCATAGACGAACACAAAAAGATGATACCATTTGGTCAAGCTTTTCAGGAAAATGGCACGACTTGAATGCAGAATTGCTAGTTTTATATAAGACACATTGAGGATGCTTTGCAATTCTTCTTTCAATGAACTAGATTACTACAAGAAAGGGCAAACATGTGGACCTCGTAGGTTACGGCACCACCAGAAGTTGAAGATTGCCGAAGCATCACTGTTGAAACAGAACCAGTTGCTGATAAGATGCAGATAGCACGTGGACCTTGCTGTGAGAAAGACATTATCTTTGATGCAATGTCCTGCACATGAAGACAACTTTTCACTTTATATGGAGAATTATGGGATCCAAATGATAATCATAACTTTTGCAACCTCAAAGTACCTACACATGAAAACCTCAAAAAATTTTGCCTGCCATAGCCATAAAAGGGCACTAAAACTGAGAGAAAATACCCAACATACAAAATCTTAAACAAAGAAGTTTCATTGCCAAATGATTTTTAGCAGGCCAAATCCTAACCACAACAGAACTGTCACTATCTCAATAAAAGGTGGCTACACATCATATGACGAAATATACAACATTGCACAGTATCATGCACTAACACCAATCATGGGCTGTGTGGAACCTACAATTTTGACTTGTCATAAGAGAAACCCATGGAAAATGAACATAATAAACAGCTGCAAAGACAATATCCGCGCGGAAATCCAAGAGATGTACAAATAGTTGAATAAATAGGGGTGTGTGTGTGTGTGTGTCTGTGTGTGTGTACATATATAAGAACTATGGATATCTGATTGTCAATATTATCCCTTAACAAATTGCATCCTATCTTCAACCTAAAATCACCAAGGGACTTCTCCAGTATGTAATTGTGTTCAATGGGTTGGAAATGGAAGGCATTTATATATTATTCTCAGTCAAATATGACAACATAGAACTTTCTCTCATCAGATAATTCTTTCACATAAGGCTCTCATAAAACAAGTCACTACCATGTGATCACAAATATATTGCTCATGAGCCTTTCATGTTCTAGACTCAGTAGAACACAGCCAGCTTGTCAACAAAAATGGGAAATTGGTAAGAGGCACTCAAGCAACTAAAACAGAAAACTAACATCAAAAGCTCCAACCTATTACAAACTAAACCTATCATGTTGGGACCACAACACCAAGCACATTTTCAAATCTTAAGAGAGCAAGGTACTCTCACACTTCATAGCCTAAAATAGAAAATAATATGTAGCTGAAGGCAGCCATTAATATTGTAATGTAGAGACTAATTTTATGCTTAGAGGACAAATCTCTATTAGTAATATGCCTGCGAAAATAGAAAGCTGTTAGAATACATACCAAATACACAATCTTACAGATAGCTGACAAAAGAAATGCATAAATTTAGAAAGATTATGAATGAACAGATTGAAAACTTTAACCGTATATATAATCAATAGCTTTACAACATTAAGAGAACCATCTTCCAACAAAAGAAAACCGTCCAAACTGTTTTAAATATTGGTACAGAACCATTTATTCCGACTCCAAGGGCAGATCATGCTTGCTAGGAGAAAAGATAAGACTAGTTATACCTCTCCTACTGCAATTGTGATGATATGTGGAGTAAAACCCATTCCAGCTGAGCCAACAATCCATTCCCCTGAAAGGAAGAGCATAATCATTAATTTAGTATTAAGATATAAAAGTAAACAATTGAATAGTTGAACATGTCATTAGGATTGAGACATCTACAAAAGCTATAAAAGGAATATTATAATCAAACAAGTAGCATCATCTACACATTTGGAAATTTATCTACACACTAGGAAATTTACAAATGGTGATGCCACTTTAATAATGTGTCTACTAAGAGTTAATAATCTACATGCACCCAGAGTGAAAATTTGATCGCCCGTAAGATGTTCTGAGAAACAATTGAATGTACAGCAACATGTGCCCAAACCTTACCTATTAACACTAGCCAGCATCACTAAAGGAAAAAAAATACATACTAGACCAGTACCAAGGGCTAGCTACAAGCAGGACCACACAGACATGACAAAGACATCACCCATTTACAAATCACATTAATTCCTCAGAATACTTTCCGGTTCCTCCACAGCAAAGCCATGCAAATTTTCCGTCAAAGAGATTGGAATAAAAACACGGCTCTAAAAGAACATGAGTTGTCAAAAATCTTCAAACAGTTGCCTACACAAAAAAGTTTCCAGATTCACTAAAATTAAGTCAGGCCCTCATCTTATAAAGCTTTCCCAAGGCACTAAACAAAAAGAAACCAACTTTGATCACTCAATGCAGCATATTTCCGAATGATAATGTTGTTTATGAACTTCAACCACAGAAACAAGACTCTTCCGATAACTAGAACAGAGTTTCCCATCTCATTCCCACATATAAATTATTCCAACATCAAGAATAAGATAAAAGTAGTAGAATGTCACACTTAAATAAAATATCAACACTAAAGCATTATTCTATTCAGAGACATGAATCAGAACAATAACATACTAGCAATAGAAAATAACCAGTAAGAATATACTAATCAAGTTATCTTTTTTAAAACACGCAAAGAGGAAAAAAAAATTGCTAACCAAGAGAAGCGAGTAGCTGCTTCCTTCCAGTGCCCGGAGGCCGGCCTCTCCCTCGTTTCTCCGGCGCTCCAGAGCTCATCCCAGGCACTGATCCTGAGGCCATTCCCGAACCCGGAGGTGAAGAAGACATCGGAGATAGAGCCAAAGAAACACTCCCACCAGGACCATACTTCCTTGGCCTCCCTCTCTTCCTTTTCACTGGCTCACCCGGGCCCCCTGCACCCGCCCCACCACCACCACCTCCGGCGGCGCCTACATTCACACCATGCTGCGAAATAGAAGGTGGGGATTCAACCTGGAACCCTGATCCAATGGATCCCCCACCAGGACCTCCTCCTATGCTCGAAGACTGCTGAACTTGCAAATTAGAGCCAGGATTCGCAGACATCGGCCGCATACCATGCAATCCCTGTTGCTGCTGCTGCTGTTGCTGCTGAGGCGATCCCGTCCCTGGCCCTATACCGATCCCTCTGTACAGATGGTATGAAGCCATAGCTTCTCTCCCTTCCATGCATGGAGATCTCAAAAACCCCTAAAAAAAATCTCAAGAAAACAACTAAAAACCCCCTCAAAATCCAACCTTTTAGCAGAAATGCAAGAACAAGAGCTCAAATTCACGCTAAAAATCAGATCTTTCGAACCGAAAACGAAGCAACGGAGAAACCAAAGCAAGGGCCCAGCTCTTCGTGCGAGGAGGAACTATGGCAGTGAAGAGCGCCCGTGAAATGCCTGCTCTCTTTGGGATACCAGAGAGACGGTCTGTGAAATTACCAAAAAGGACACCATGGAGAAAACCCAATCCACCTTCCTTTTTCTTTCTTTCCTTTTTTTTCCAATTTTTATTATTATTTTTTAAAAAAAAAAAATATTCGCTGAAAAAGATATTTTGTTTGGATAATTATCAAATTCCTTCTTATCTTTTTCAAGCCATCACCAAAAATCCATCGAGTGGTTAACTTTGTTTAGTAAACGCAACAGCATTATCCGGATCCGAGAACGCTTTCGGAGCTCCGATATGTACGAAAACCCGAATTGACACGTGGCAGATCTTGATTGGCTGTGGAATCCAGAACTAGGATAGAGGACAGAAGATAAGATGTTTGAACGCGTGCATCCGACCGTTGGATTACAAGCCCGGTTTCGGGATCGTGGGGCCCAGACTGAGGCACGCTGCTGTGGGTCTGGCCCACGTGCGAATCACGTGGTGTTCGGCTTGTCACTATCGGCGGGAGGGGGTGGAAGACAGCTGGGATCGAGCGACGAGAAGCGGGCCCCACCGTATTGCGTTCCTGACCGTCCGATCCGGTGTGGATGACGCATCAATGGATGAGATCATCGGGCGCGGACGCGAGAAGGAATTATTAAATTTTGCTTTTTTCGGTGAGAGGATCTGGTACAACTCATCTTGCATAAGTTGTGGTACTTCTAAGGCCTGAGAGGATGACACGTGGATGGTGGGAAGAATACACGAGGGTGGAAGGCAAGTTGGGTTTGGGTTTTCGATGGTCGTGATGGCGTGTCCTTTTCGTTGCCTTTCTAACCTTCAATCATGGCGTGAGAGGAGATGTCTTTTCAAAGTTTTTGAAAATCAAACGGATGGGCCCCACCTCAATCCATCCTCATGCATTAAAAAAAAAATTCTTTTATAAAAAAATAAATAAAATAAAATTTCAAAAAAAAAAATTTATCATGAATTTTAAATAAAATATTACGGGCTAATAAATTTATAAATAATTGATAAACCAAGTACATCATTCTATTTATCTACTTTATGATGATTACTTAATGGAGCGATGCTTGTTATTTTTATTAAAAAAATATCACTTCTTGAAATCAATTTTTATAATGGGTTAATAAATTTATTAGATAAATGACAGTAATGAGTTATAAATTTAAAAAAAATAATAATAAATATTAACTTATTTACATTTTATTATAAATTTTAAAATATCATATGCTGAAATCATAATAATTGAATTAATAAATTTTAGATAATCGATAACTTATTATAATAAATGTAATGAGTGCATCATTATATCTGTTGATTGTTTAGTGGGACAGTATTTGTTAATTTGGTAAAAAAAGTTAATTTGGGAGAATAAAAATTAACATAGTATTCAATATTTTTAAATTAAGAAATGCTAAATTTTCACTATTTTTATATTTTGTTTTTTTTAATAATTTTTTATTAATTGTGGCTTTATTGATGAAAAAATTGGTCGGCAAATTATTAATTAGAAATTTTGTGGGGCACATATTAAGCGTCAATAATTAGACGAGGGTAGAATTGGCATTTGGCTACTCTGACATGATTAAGGTTTATATTATATTTGTACACTGGATTTTTATCAAATTTTATATTTCTGGATATTTTTGGAATTTATTACTGAATATTAGTCGAGTATTTTTGCAGAGGAAATTAATTAAATATAAAAAAGTATCCAAATTTGACCTTTTTTGCCATAACAAGGCATTGGTTAATAAAGTGATCAACCAAATGATATTGCTGTTTAGAATAATTGAGCAATTGTTATTTAGAGTAATAATAATAATAATATATATATATATATAATACATATATATCATTAGAATATTATATTTCTTCGCAACCATGAGGACTAAAGATTAAAATAATTTGCAAAATATTATTTGTCTCACATTATTTTGAGATGAAAGAGAAAGAAGGGAATATACTCATGAGTCAATGATAACTATTATTTAAAACTAATTGATAAAGTGATATATAAGTATTTATTTAAAACATATTAGTTGATTTACAGAGTATTTTGTTTATTTTAATAACATAAAATAAATATAAATATGATAGCGTGCTAGTTTAGAATATTATAAATAAAATAAAATATTATTATTTTATAGCACGAATGAAAACTAAGAATTTTCATAGAAGACTTCTAACTCACTAGATTTTGTGACAGTTTTTAATAGTGTTTTCTTTTAATTCAAACCCTAAATTATTACACAAAATGACTTTTTTAACAAAATATTTTCAAAAGAGATCCTTTCTGGTGACAGATAGCTTTTGTAGAATATATATATATATATATATATATATATATATATATATATATATATATATATATATATATATATATATATATATATGCATGGTAGATATCCTTATCAGATAATGTAACAAACCTAGGAATTTTTCTTTAAGGTTTATTATTAAAATTTAATATTTTGGGTTTTAAATTATAATTTGTTGCCGACAGATTCTTGACTTATTGTTATTTGATTGTACATATTTATCAAATATATATATATAATTTATTTAATTTTTTTAAAATTATTTAAATTTAAGATTTTTTTTGTTTCAACATATTTTTGTAAGGGATAACCACGGCACTCATGGAATAAAATCGAATACAAATATAAATTTCAGAGATTATATTAAATAGGAAAAATTACTGTTTACCTCTCATGATATTCAAAAATATCTAAAAACCCTTCCAATTTTTGCACACCCCGAACATCCTTTCATTTATAGTTTAAATTCCATTTTACCCATATCGGTCACTTGAAGTGGGGTCCATGTTATGAAATTCTATTTTTGCCCTTGCAAATGGTGAGAAAAATACCGTCCAATCACATTATGCCCGACCTTTATGTACAATTGTGCATCGTCATGCTTTGCTTTTTATCGAAAACAAAAGTTTAGAAAAGTCTTCATTACATCTTCTTCTTCTTGTTCTTCTTCTTCTTCACCTCATTTGGTTTATTCGATTTGAGTTCTGCCGATTTCCCGATAAGGTGAGAATTTCTTCGTTGCTCGATCATTCTGCGGGAAAGAGAGTAACAACTTATAAAAATGTAAGGCTGTTATGGAGAGTTTTTGTGCTATTGCTAGATACAACGGGGAGGGACGAATGCTAATGTTCACGACGCTAACTTTTTGGGAATCAGTGTTAGCTGAGATATGTGAGCGATGGGGTCTCGATATTTCCGTGTCAGGGTGAAGTTTATCACACCCAATGGGCATAAAACGGTTTATCCAGTAGAAAACGAGGTTGACTTCCAACGCATGTGTCACATGTACTCTATCTTCAAATGCGCTGTAGTCGATCTTATTGTTGAGACAGATGATGTGTCATTGTTGTTTCCTACTGAAAATGATTTCTTCTCGTTGTAAAATTCTTCTCTTTTATGTTTATATAGTCGTAGAAGTTAATTATTGTTTAATTATCCCATTTACCTTTTAAATATATTACGTTACCATTTACATGTTGCTTTCGCCGCTTAAATTATTTTGTTTCTGTTTAAATATTTGTTTTACCGTTTAAAAATTTTTCTTACCGTTTAAAACATGTTTAGTTACCGTTTAAACATTTTATGTTTCCGTTTAAAGCATTGACCTTTTCGGTTTAAACTGAAGTGTTGACAGGAATTCGGATTTTGCGAGCGCTCTCGTTCCACCTCATAGTGACCCTGACCGTGTGGCATGCCTTCCTTCCATGTCAGATCAATATGAAATGTTGTCGTTGGATATCAGACAATGTTTTCAAGGCGTTTTTAACCGTAGATCTTGCAATGAAACTGTCGCCGACTAAACATTGTAAATAAACAATTATTTAAAAAGAAAATAACTTATTTGAGTGTCAACTTTTGATATTTAAACAGAGATATTGCCGTTTAAACATTTTACTTAACATTTTGAGAATCAAAAACGGTATTATAAATAAATAAAAATTTATACAGAAACTGTAATAATTTACACAGTAACAGCGATATTTAAACAATAACAAAGATATTTAAACAAAGACAATGATTTTTTAAACATGGAGACACTTTTATTTAAACATTAACTTCGAAAAATAAACATAAAACTAAGAATTTAAATAGAGACAAAGATATTTAAATAAAAACTATGATATGTAAATGATATACAATGTTATTTACACGGTAACTCTATTGTACAATATTATATATCAATCTTCTTTCTCCCCCGTCGATGAATCCTCCTTTTCAGTGATATCGGCTGCGCTCCCTTCCTTAAGTTTGCAGGTAGCATACTTTAAGCGCAAGTAAGGGACGTCCGCTTGCGATAGCCGTAGGTTTTCACTGTCAAGCAGCTGTTCGATAAACCGCATGACGTAGATGACGCAGTTGACACTTCTTTGTTTCTGTCTTAGGGTGTCAGTGTCGTAAACAAAGAGGTTGGCTAGAGTCGCCAATTCGCCGAGATCCATATCGACACAATAGTCGAATAGTCTCCGCTGTCGAGATTTAAAATTTGATGTTAGAATCCTGACTAAAAGAGCACTATTTATAAAACTCTAGTTATCAAAGCACTTACCATCTCTCCGGCATTTCTGTAGCATCGCCCATTAACTAGGTTTACCACCATAATCACAAGCCTGCGAAAATAACCATATATTAAACTGTATTCAGACAAATTTAAGCGGAAAGTAAACTTTTTTAAACGATAAACTAAATTCTTAAATGGAGACATAAATATTTAAACAGAAAACTCACATTTTAAACAGAAACAACAATTTTTAAACAGAGATATCAAATGTTTAAATACAATCCCATTATTTAAATGGAAACTTCATTTTCAAAACTACAACCATATCAACGTAAAGGGAAAACCTCCAATGTAAACAATACACAGCATAACAATCGAAAATCTCTTTTGATCGTGTACACAGACGAAAATGAAAATAAAAACAAAACCCTAGCCGATGAATCTCCCTGTTGACTTCAATATCATCCAATAAAAACATAACCACAAAACAACACTGAAAATTCTCTTTTTTCAAACAGAATTGTTTAAAAAAAAAAACCATAAACACAACTTCTTCAATGACGTCCATCTCGGCTCATTATCTTAGACTGCGAGCTGATGAAATGCCGAATACTTGAGTTGGAATTCTTCTCCGAACAATGGCGGAACACGAAGTTCTTCTTCGAGACAAGGATGCCCAGGCAGAGATAATTTTGGAAATGGAAAAGCTAAAGAGGCGAAGAGAGAAAAAAAGAGTATAACCGGCGCCAGTAATGGTTGGCTCTAGGAATTACCCAAAACAATAACCCCCCACTCCCTCTCAAACCAGACACATGATTGCACTGCCACAACTTCCTATTCAAGAGGTAATTTCATCTATAAAATTCAAAAGTAACTCTGTTATAGCCGTTTACAACTTTTGGGTGGTTTGAAAATCATTAACTTTAAAAAAAAGATATTTTTAGGGATTGTCAAATTAAGAGGGTGTTTTTGGCAATATTATAAAGTTATGAGGTTTTTTTGGTAATTTTCACTATTAAATATTTTAAAAAATGAATGAAAATAAACACTCTAGTGAAATATAATAGCAAAATATGGCTTTTTCCCACTTCAAAAATAGATAACATCTTCCGCTTGAATAAAAAAGGAAAAACATTATATAAAAAGTTCAGGTGACGATCCTTTAAAAAGTATGTAAATTTTATTATAAAATAAAAAGTATGTGAATGAAAAGTCAACACTTTCATTTAATTATAAACGTCAAGCAATCCTAGGGTCACTTTACCACCCTATATCAAATTAATTAATTAACTAATTTAAATATGGTTTATAAAATTCTGCAAGACAAAAAATAATAATTTTTCACATGAATTAAATCAAATAATTATGAATGGAATCAAAGTTGTAATAAAATATTCTAATTTTCTCCTCATCAATGTCTCTCATTAAATAGGAAGGGCCTTTACGTGCATCCTTTAAAGAGACACCAGTATGTCATCCTAGGTTGTGCCCATTAAAATAAGTTATATATATATATATATATAACTTAAGCAATGATAAATCTATGAATTTTATTAATTAATTAATGCTCAAAGGACAAGAGTCACAGATATATTAATTAAAGCGAGCTTAAATAAACTATATATATATACACACACAACGATACTCATCCGCAGCTCTTTCTCTTATTAATCTCTTAAGAGACTGAAATTTTTTTTTAAATAATTTATTGAAAATAAGGTAAAATACAAAGAACGTAAAAATATAGAACTACAAGAGGAGCTACAGAGACACCAATACATGCAAGAAAGTAGACATTAAGCACAACAAAACACAAAACAAAAAAAATGAACACTAGAAGTAAAATGCTCGTAGACGTCATTGACCACAAATCACAGAAAAGAAACTCACACATAAAACTAACTGAATATATGAGTTGTGAAAATAATTGTCATGTGACAGCAAGAGCCATCTCATTTAGCATAAAAGAGGAGCTCACTCTGCTATAGGCTATGAGGCCAGAGGCCTAAAACTAACTACAGTGCTAGCGCTAAGGAAGTATAGAAAGCGCTTGAGTGAGTGGACTAAATCAACTAAGAAGTGCTACTACGAGTCGTGAACTACAGAAGTCCATGGAAAGGAACAAGTGAATATTATTTTGATAATAATCGAGAAGGGCTTGAATATTTTCATGTTCCTTTCAAGCTAGATATTCCAAATAACCGCTCTTAAGAGGAGGTCCCACAAAGCTCTTTGTTTGGTTTTTTAGGTTGAGTGCCAGAAAGTTCAGACATGTGACATGAAATGCAGAAAATTATGCATAATGAGGATTTGGCCAAAGAAATACCAAATTCGCTCAATGAATATATAGTTGAAGAAAGGTGATCGGTGGTCTCAATAGCACCATGACAAAAAATGTAGGTGGCAGTAACACATTGACTGTAACCTCGCTTAGCAAGATTGTCAAGGATAAGGATTTTGTTGTCATATACTAGCCAGCAAAAAAGGGTAATTTTATTCCGACTATTAGCTTTCCAAAACTAAGGATCCAAAGAATATTATAAACCTCCATCTAAGAGGAACAAGTTAAAGGAAAAAACTGAGAAGATATGGTTATTTTCCAAGTTCCAAAACTTTATGTCATCCTGGTTGTCTGAATACTCTAGAAATTTAGGAGTGGGAGAATGTTTACACTGGAGACAGACTGGAAAAAGGTCAATAGTGAGGTGGAATCTAAAATAAAACTACTTAATTGAAATCCAAGGTGCATTGCAGTTGTTGGAAATGTCTGACCAATTGTCTCTTAGGGCTCTACGTTCTAGCCAGTTGTCGAACCAAAGCAAAGTAGACTCACCGTCTTTGATAATCTGGGAAGAACAAGTTCAACTTGCTGGCAAGAAAGGGGTAATCCTGCCTAGAAGAAGGGTTTCTTTCGAGGTGATAAACAATGTAATGATCAGGCGTGTCTTGGTTTAGATAATTAAAATAGATAACTGTGCACCAGTAACCTTTTTGGCCTCGACATAACTTCCATTACCATTTTCCAAGAAGCACCATATTGAAATTGTCAAGCCCCGAACCTGGTGCGCTGACAAACGGCCGCAGACCCACAAGGCGGGGCACAGTGAACCTACAAGGCCTCAAAACCTAAACACAGACTAGGAGTATAAAATAAACTGACAAAATATGAAATAAGAGTACAATTTAAGGTTTACAACCAAACTCGAATACAAGGCAATGAAATACAACATGACCTACAAGGAGGTTCTTAAACAACGATACAACTGATACAAAGACATAAGCCATAAGACATAACTCCAAAGAAGACATCTACTGGAAGTCTTCTAATATCCCTTGGTCTACTGCTCCTGATCTGAAAAGGATTTAAAATAAATCCATGAGCTCACTAGCCCAGTAAGTAATCCAGAAATTGTCTTAAAACAACAGGGTTTATAAATCTCGAATTCAGATATTAAGAATAATTCAAAGTTTAAATATGTTTTAAACAAATACAAAATAAATAATTCAACAGAGGTATAGTTCTCAAGTAATACCGCTATTTAAGAATACTGTAATAAAAAGAATACTAGATTCAAAGTTGTAAATAAAAAATATAGAAAATTTTCTAAATATGAGCATAAGTCTCCAAACCATAGTTAGACTAAATCAAAAATTACAAAAGTGACTTTTCAAGTATACCGGATTTTCAGAATAGCACAAGTCTCCGAAATCACAATTTAACAAAATACAGAGTATAATATTCTAATAAAAGAATATTTCCAAGTAAGTCGTTCACCAAAATTTTGAAAACCAGGAATGCGAATATGAAATTTGTACAAAAGTCAATATCACCAAATAGTATTCTCAAAACCAAAGGATAAAGCGTAGATAACAAAATTGAGAGTATGTCTCCTAATTCACTGTAAGTGTCAAAGGTCATTTGTTTATCCTCGGTGACAGACCCGAGCTCAAAATAACAGAAATCATTTATTTACCCTCGGTGACCCGAGACTGAATACCAGGTGGCCGTTGATTATTTCACCGAATCGGACACGGTCATGAAATCGCGATCTCATTTTCCCAAAATTACTTGTCGACAAGGTCAGGGTTTAACCCCCATCGATGACAGGGTTGCATATCGCTCATTTGGAGACCAAAACATTCAGATACAAAATATTTACAAAGTACAAGTTCAGAAATTTATAAAATTCCTCAAGTTCATATATATATATATATATATATATATATATATATATTCAAAAATACTAATAAATATCAAAATCTCACTTTAAGGAAAATAAATCGATAACCATAAATGAAATATAAAAATTTAAGTACATAAAGTATTTAAAATTATTCCAAACACCAGCTCCTTCAAAACTAAATTAAATGATTAAATAAATAAATAAATAATGGAATTAACTAAGTCAATCCAAATGATAGCAGAATCATTAACCCATGCCCACAAACAATGAATTTTATAAATGTTGAAGTAATCATTTGACTGTAATCTCACACTTTGTATAAATAATAAATTAGTAACCAAGTTAAAATGAATAACAATCCTTTAATTAGCATTACACCAATGTAGATTTACCAAGTCAACAACTAAACAAAAATAATTAATTAAAGAAAATGCCTCAAAATACATATTCCAATTAAATAATATCAATATAAACAAAAATAATAGATATTCAAAATAAAATACCAAAATACTAGATAATTATTTTACCGAATAAAATAATTTCTCAAATACTGAAAATTCTGATTTATCGGTGGATTACTTACCTAGTATTGGCCTAAGTGCAAAATGAGATCCAAGACCAATCCCTAAAACGATCCTAGCTAAAACCCAATGATTTACCAAAGTTAAAACAAAATCACTCTAATCACAAGTTTAAACACCAACCAATTGCATGTATTCCAGCAGGAACTCACACAAGAAATTAAATACATCTCAAAGGTTTAACCAATTAACATGATTAAAATTAAAGTGATTCAATGCTTAACCTCCAATCATTTGACATTTGCCTTGAACTAATATTTATATAAAAAAAAAAAAATGCAAACCATTAACACAAAAACATTTATGCAGATTCACAACCAAGCTCTAGTCTTTAGACATATTAACACAATAATGATATCAACTTTACAAAACCACTCTACCAACAACAAAAGTTGTAGAACCAAACTAAGAGAGAAAAAAAAACATATCTATTTATACAACCAATATATATATAAAATACATGTATATACATATATGTATACATGGAAACATACACAATATGCATGGCTTTTAGCATGCTGGTTCTACCCTCAAATAAGGTCCAAGAATCTCCACCATGCTTGGGTGAGCAAGAAACAAGCAACTTAACACTCATTAAACTAATGCCAAGGCCAAACCTTTCTCAAAACAAGGATGGTTAAGCACAAGCCCTTGAGCTAACACTAAGCTCCAAGGATTTCAACAACAATTATGAGCTATGAACTAAGAGAACAACAAGCATGAACAACTCCGAATTTAGCCATCAACATGCCAAGGTTTCTAAATAAAAAAAACATGCTATTCAACAAAACATGGCAAGCTAATCAAAGGATAGAGAAAATGTCATGGTTTTAATTACCAGAAACAACACTACTAAAAGAATTTAACCAAGAATGGCTAGGGGCTTACTATGATGACCGGAAAAGAGAGTGTTGAAAAGATAGCCTAGCTGAAAACCAAGCTTCAAAAACCTTCCAACTAGCAACCTCCCTTACAAGACAAAGGAATGAAGAAGAAGCACAAGAGAAGAGGAAAAGCAATAAAGTTAAAAGGCTGAAATATCAAGGGCATAGATGTCATGGGAACCCATGAATTCCTCCGGGAATTCCTCATCACCACTAGATTTGAGAGCAACCTGACAAAAGGGAAGAGAATAAAGAGGAAAACAATGCTTTGATTATTCTAATCAAGCTTTGGGCGGGGTCCACATAAATCTTTGAGGTTTAGAATTCCCCATTCTCTATTTTTGTGAGGTCTACAGATCCGGTGCCAAGCGACCAGATAAATCCCTTTTGACCTCAAATCTGGACCTTTTGTAGAGAAGAGGCAACTTTTGTAGAAATTGATGGTAAGTTCACTTTAAAAGCATAGTCCGAAATATTGCATTTTTGAAAGCTAAATATCACTTCCTCTGTAGCTACAATATTATTCGCGATACATTTTCCCTCGATAAAAGTTGATTGGGAATCATCAACTAGTTTATGCAACACTAAACTCAGTAGATTAGTTAGGATTTTGGAAATTATCTTACATGATGAGTTGATGAGGCTAATAGGGTGAAGCCTGAAACGTTTTTTGGAGCCTTTGTTTTCTCTAAGAGGCAATGCTAGTACAATTGAGGAGTAGAGATTCACTGCCTGATTAGGGTCTAGACTCACTAATAGAATCCAAGGAGTCTAGTTCGAGTAGTAGAGATTTTTTGTATTGAGCTCAGACCCAAAGGAATTCAAGGTCTAAGAGTGAAGGTGGGATTTAAGGTGGACAGGTTTGTTAGCCAGGATAAAAGTGCCTCATCCCTCAGGATTAATTTCTCACCACCATTCCTTAATGAGTTCTCCTAGACGGTCATTCGAGTACCAAGTTTTCTCAAAATGGAAGATCCGGAAACATGGAGAATGGGTCCCAAAATCCAAATAGATTGGGGAGTGATTAGACCCAAAGTTAGGAAAGGGGAATTGAAAAGCCCTTGCGAAACGGCGAAAACCAGTAATTGGAGAAAAGGAAGTGATCAAGGCGAACTCAAAAGGGATCTGACTGATTGTTGGTCCAAATAAAACCTCCACCATGGAGGAGTGGGTCAATGAGATCCATATCCTATAGGAGACTAAAGAAATTTGAAAATTCTATAAAAATAAGGAACCCTTATTTTTGTCTTGGGGAGAGAAAGTAACATTAGAGTCTCCACAGATGACCCAGGAAAGAGGACTTAGGCTTCTTATAGAATAGATTTTTTTTTATTTGCTAAAAATCCATTTTGAGAGAGCAAGCGTTGGAACTATAGATTGAAGTACAGACCCAACAGATATTATTAGTGCGGCTCGTAAAAGTCACTAAAGGGAGTAAGATTCTGGTTAATGTAAAGAACCACATATCAAGAGTCATACCAAACAATGATGATACCTTTTACAGAGCCGGAGGTTGGGATGAATTCGTATGAATCAAGTCAACGAAGCCCTATCATCCTCTAGAAAGAGAAATGGATTTGTTGAAGTTTGGATTAATGGATGCAGACAATATTAGCTTTAGAAGAAAGAAGGAAATCCTTACCTAAGTGACATTTAGCCGGTCTACCCAGGCCTCTCACAATCCAGGTCAGAATTTTCATGGAGAAGAGATGTTGGTCTGGTTTGCGAACCTTGTGGAGGTCTCCACTATAGAAGAAGAGAGTTAAGATCTAGAGATTTCCATATTACAAACTGCCTTAAGCCATTTGAATTTATGATCAGGTGACCCTAGGAAATTTACTCCGCAAGATTTGCTATAATTTAAAATCTAAGCATCATACCAAGAACAAAGAATAGAGAAATTGTTAGGGAGTGTATCTTCCTCTTGGTATTTAGATGCTTTCTTTTTGGAAGATCTGGAGAGTGGGGAAGAAAGCTCATCTTCATTCGAACGAGTTGAGGGTTTCTTCAAGCTATCTCGGTAGTAGGTTTGAAGAAAACTAGGAATTGAAGACAGATGGTCAGAGGAAGGAAACTTTTAAGAGCTACAGAGAAGACCCTATTTACTTTATGTATTTTCCTTTTCTAGAGCCTCCAACTCTGCATCATTGACAAATTTATCTAAGATAGTATCATCCAGCCTGACATTAAGTGGATCTTCCAGTACCAGTATCATTTTTTCTTGGTCATTAGGTACTAGATCATCCTCAAAGAATACATCATCCATCTATTCATGTTCATCATCATCTCCCCAGTTTACCTGTTCCTCATCTAGTGGGTCTTCAGGAGGAAGATTATTAATATTGGAGATGAAATTATTTGCATTAAAACTTGGACTGAGAACCCAACCCCCATGCGTAAAACCCTATTTATAACCGTTAGGGATGATGATAGAAGGTAGGGCTAACGAAGAGGGAACTGAGATTGACTCTGGATCCTTGGGAAATCCATACGAGTCACATTGAGAAGAAACAAGTAGTAAAGGCTCACAAATGGTGGGCTAACTAACTTGGGTTAGATCGGTTGACTAGTGAGGTAAGCCAATGGGATATGGGCTTAAGGAGGTGCCTTACAATGTCTCCTTAGAGCAAGAGTCCAAGCTTGGACTTGAGAGATTATGTGAAAAATGGGTATGGATTAAAGCTGAATAACCCTACTTGTTGAGCTTGGTGGAAGTAGTCTGTAATCAAATTGCGATAAGAATCCAAATCCCTAGGCACACTAGTAGCCAATGAGTGAGGGACAACATTTGCATATAAAATATATAGAAAAGAGTTCATGTAGTATACACCCTTAGATCTCACACCGACATCTGGGATTGTGGTAGATGGGTGGGAAGACAACCGCTCATCCTGGCACCCAAAAGGTATCGGCTTAGGAAATCAAAGCACCTACGAGTATCACTATCGACATTGAGCCTTCATGCATACCCATTGGTTGGTGCTGATAGGAACAAAGCTCAACAATTACATTGAGAACTTCATTGGGGGCGGATCAGGCACGGAGTTAGTCATGATCACTTTACCCTTATTCTCTCGAGACCTTATGAGTACCGCATGAAGGTTGTAGGTGACTTTTACTCGATGGGTAAGTTTTGCTAGAGAGGCCTTGGGACACTATGAGTAGCTTTGGAGTAGAAGAAGAAACATGGTTCTCATGGGAGGAGCTAGGTTTCATAGCTACCATCTTGGAACAAAGGGCTGGGATGCTCGAGTCTTTTAGTTTGACAAGGAAGCTTCTAATGCCAACGTCCACTGTGACCATCATTGGTGGTAAAATGTTTTCCTTAAGGCAATCCATAACCCTTGGTGCTGCAAAGAGATGGTCTTATTTTGAACATAAATGAGATCTCCTAAAGGATGATGGATAGCTACGATGGAATCCCAGCTCCAATAGTGTAGTGGGAAGTTGGAGATCAAAAGCCAATGATAGTGGGTAGTGGCTAGCACGTGGGAAACTGAATTTTGACATCAAAGGAAAGAAGCGAATGGAGCACAAACCTAGATTAGACTTGAAAGAGGTGACACCTTTTGTCACGCCCCGAACCCGGTGTGGCAAGCTTGGAACGCTAACAAATGGCTGCACACCCACTTGGTTGGGACTTAGTGGACATACAAGGCCTTACCACCTAAACATAGTAGAAAATACAATATACAGTACATATAACAAATCACAAAGTTTTGACAATGAAGAGTTTAAGCTTTGATACAAGCCAGGCATAAAACAAACTACAACATTGACAAGTGCTAAAACACCCACCACCCAAAAAGGAATGCACACTACTCGACGGGCCAGCTAAGCTGACCCCTGCAAATCTTACTCCTGATTTGAAAGAGATAATCAACAACTTGATGAGCTTCGAAAATACCAGTAAGTAATCTACTGAAAAAATAAAATATGGATTGATAGAGTTTAGAGATTTAAAATAACATCACTTTGCAAAAGCCTATACAAGGTACATATATGTTCAGAAAACTGAATTAATATCAAGTTCAAAACATCAAGAAAATCAAATTCTGGCATCCATGAACATTTACCAAAAATATAGAATCTAAAGCAAAGTGGTTTTTCCAATATTTAAGTGTCTCCAATTTACTAAAGTCATTTGTTTTACCTCAGTGACACTTGAGTCAGAAATATCTTAACCCATTTGTTTTACCTCGGTGGCCCGTGTAAGAAATAGCATAATCCATTTATATTACCTAGGTGGCCCATTTAGAAATTCAAAGCCGCAATTGTTTCGCCGACAGTGTGGCGCAAAATTATAGTCTCAATTACAGAATTCATATCGATATTGCCAATATTGACCCTTATTGATTGGGTTAGAACATAGCTTAAATGTTAATTAGTCTAGTCATAATAAGAGTTTATAAGATCCCTCTTTTCAAAGAATTAAAGCATAATTTATGAAATAAATAAATAAATAAAACATAGGACTGCACAGTAGATCATAATGTTAATATAATTGCGTAAACACTTAATCATATATATATACACACTGAAATAGTTTAACAATTAAATAATTAACTAAACTCATGCTTTTAAATAGTTTAATAAGAAAAAACAAATAAATTAATGCTTTAGTACAAAATCAGCGCGCTAATGCTTTATAAATCAAGTGTGCTAACGAAAGTAGTTTAATAACCAATCTATTTACCAATTCTTTAATAAAGCATTCAGTTGATACTTACAACCCACATTGTATGATTTAATAGTAAACACCCTTTATGTTTATATATATATATATAATCCATAGAAATTAACCAAAGGAATGAAAATAGATAATAATAATGATGATCAAAATCCATTAATCCTTATCTCAGAATACTAGTATATATATGTAAATATATATAAATGTATATATAAGATTCACATCAACAATTAAAGAATGAAAATAGATAATAGTATTAATGATAGAAATAGATTTCAAAATCTTTATCTCATAATGCTAATATATACATATATATTCATCAACTTTGCAAGGTCTCTGCCTCAACTTAATAATACATCACACTCAAAGGTTGGAGTTTCAAATTCTCATTTGGGGGTCAAAACTAACTCCACAAGTTTGCAACATTTAAATGTCAAAACATCAAACGATCTATGTTCACGTACCCAACAATTAAACATGATACATTACAAAATACACAAAACTTAAATTTATACATATATAACCAAAAATATAGCTGATATATATATATACATATGAATTACTTACTTAAAATAGCTCCACATCAACTCACCTCCAAAAGCTAAGACAAGCCTTCTTCAAACCTTATATATAGTATAACCAAATCTAATTTCTCAAATGCTGAATTAAAACCCAACTAAGCATTTGACTACACCAGTAATGGCATGAACTAATGAGAGGATCCCAAGCATATATGGCTTACTCAGAGCAAGGCAACCGTTAGGGTTAGGAAAGACATGTTGTCCTGGTAAAGAAGTGATACAATCATGCTTGAATATACATCTAGGCATATCCGCATATGCATCTAAGGTTCACAAAATCTTAACACAACTAGACTTGACAAGCCAATGGAGTAAACATAGCATGATCATCAAAATTCAAGGCATGCTGCCAATAAAAATCATCTCAAGGCAACACATCAAGGCATGAGAGACAAGGATTCAGTTGAGCATAAAGGTGAGGAGCTTGCTTACCGGATTAGCTAGAGGTGACAAGCCACACCATCATAGAACCTTCTCCAAGCTCCCGACAAGAAGTAACACTCTCCCAAGGTTGTAGCAAGAAGAAGAAGAGAAGAAAAGCTTGGTCTCTTTGAAGTTTGGTCCTTTGATATCTCCATGCCATGGAGTGGCTGTCGGTGTGGCCAAAGGAGAGTGTGGACATGGTTACGGAGGGACGAAGCTCGTCTAGGTTATGGGGCCACTCTTCTACATGTGGAGGCAGAGCAAGGTAGGGAAAGAAAATAACCATGGTTAACCATGCTTTGATCGGGGTGGGAATGGAGATAAGGAAATGGTTGCGGAATGGAGTGGTTTTGCCACAATGAGCCGGTTTCAACATGCTGATGAAAACTTTTTCCAAAGAAGTCACTATAGCGGCACTGGAGATAATCTAAATCACTGCCACCTTCATGCGGTCTTCTTTGGACTTAATAATGGCTTTAGTGATCGGAAGTGAAACTCTCAAGGACACTAGATTGGAGGTAAGTTGAGGATTTGTTTTCAAAGACTGAAGGACAAAGAGCAAGGGTTTAACAATAGCGTGGTGCCTCTTGTTCACTGTCTCTTTCTCCTCTGCTAGGTAAGGGGGAGCTCATGCAGAGAGGATTTAGGTGGACATTTGATGGCGATGTGCCTAGCTCCTGAACATCTTTGGCAAAGTTAGTAGGTGATGACATTCCTCTACTGTATGGCCTAATCTTAGGCCATGCTTATAGACAGAGGAAAGACTTGGAGATCATCTGGCTCGTAAGGGCCTCCACAAAAGCCGCAACTAGCTCGCCATGAGCTCCGCCCAGAAGGAACCTCATCAAACCAAATAAATATTTTATTGACAAAGTTAAACAATTTGTATTTTTTAAAATAACTATCATATTCATCAAATCATTTTAAGAAATTTGGTAATTTTCTATTTTTCTTTAAAATGTTGATTTTAAGAATTTAGAACAGTGGTTATTGGGTTTCTCTAATGTTTTATCAATAAATTTATTTTATTTGGCTTACAAAGTCGTTTTTAATTATGTATAAATCACTCAAATAAATTTATGTTTCATTAAAGTTGTCCCCCAAGAATAAGAATAAATAATAAAATATATTGTTAGATTTTTTAAGATAAATGTGAACTCCCTCATCTTATTTAGTGGGGGATTCAACTCCTTGTAATTTAAACACTTGCATAGGGGATCTAGTGCCAATAAGCTAGATATTGGCAATGTGTTATTGGTAAGCACACAAGATTTTGTTTAAAACTATATATATGTGTATATATATTGGTTGTATCATCTACGCACGCCCTTAGTTTTTAAATCTACCCAAGTTGGTCATTAGTTGTTGGATTGTCATTCAATATTTTTGATCTGAACCATTCAATCAAATGTACATAGTAATTGAATCAATCATTACCATCCAACTTCATTTCTACTAGACTATAGTTAAACTAGAACACAACTCAGGCACAACGGACTAATCCGTTGGGAACTAGTACAATGCATGGATAAGTCGATCGTCGGCGATTGGATTGCCATCCAACAGTTTCTCTCATTCAATTGAATAGTTTTATTGTGTTCATTAATAGTAGCACAATGAAAAGTGGAATGTACAATATTTTGATTTGAATCACTACAATAATTGAATCAATCATTACCATCCAATTTCATTTTTACTAGATATACAGTTAAACTAAAACAAAACTCAGGCATAACAAACTAACCTATCGAGAACCGGTATAATACTTGGATACGGTTATTAATACTGTTCATCAACACACCTCTTTCTGCCTCTCTCATCTTTTTCATTTTTTTTTTTCATTTTCTTTATTTTATTTAGTTTTATTTTAATTTCTTTGTGGTGTGATATGGCACAAAAATAAATAAAAAGAATGAAAAATGAATAAAAAAAAAACTTATTTCTAACACATAAGTTTATTTGAATTTGCAAAGCCACCTCTTATGCTCAACTTTTCCAACATCAAAAATATTAATAGTAATATAAATTTATTATTATTTGAAAAATAAAATTTCAACTTGAAATATTCAATTTTCATTACTATTAATTACCTCAAATTTCTTTATTTTTTTTAAAAAATTCACTTAACCTCACGTTTATTGCAAGATGAATATTATTACAAACATTAATATTTATATTAATAAGAATGTTTTTATAAATAGGTTTTTTTTTATTAAAAGTGAACAATTTACTTAGAAATATTATATTACGTCGAATGTTCGTGTCCTACTGAGGAGACAGGTTCAAACTTCAACTCACCTAGTTTGAGAGTATAGATGTGTTGAGGGATTAAACTTAGGGGCCGTTTGGTTCGCGGTAATGTAGAAAGATTACCACGTGTTACGTGATAATATGAAAATATTACCACGTTTGGCATTGCACCGGTGGTAATGTGGATGGTAATATCACATTACCAACTTATAAATATTACCAAGAAAGTGGTAATCATATTACCACAAAATTTGGTGTCTATGTTGGATTACCATGGTAATCTTATAATTTTTTATATTTTAACAAATTGATTACCATGATAACCAAACACGGTAATGAACTATTCCCGGTAATAAGAGTTCCCAACCAAACATGGTTATATTAAATTATCGCAATATTCCCAACCATATAACATTTCCACTCATATTACCATGGTAATCTCGTTATGTGGTAATATGTCATTACCTTGAACCAAACGGACCCTTTAGGGGCATTTGGTTCATAGTAATGATATATTACCATAGTAATGAGATTACCATGGTAATGTGATCGGGAATGTTATATGCCCGGAAATGTTGTGGTAATGTGAGATTACCATGTTTTGTTGAAAATTTATATTACTGATAATCTTTCATTGCCATGTTTGGTTAGTCATGATAATCACCTCAGTAATATGTCAAATTTACCAAAATATCCTTACATATAAAATTTTGAAACATATAATTTAAAGTATTTAGATAAATAAATAGTTAAATTATAATATTAAAAATTATTTTCACAATTCTTTAAAATACCTTTGTATTTACCAAAATACCCCTACGTATAAAATTTTGAAAAATATGATTTCTAAAGTATTTAGATAAATAAATAATTAAATTATAATATCAAAAATTAATTTTTTTACAAATTTTAAACCTTTGTATTTATCAAAATACCCCTACATATAAAAATTTGAGAAATTTAATTTAAAGTATCTAGATAAATAAATAATTAAATTATAATATCAAAAATTATTTTTTTACAATTTTTAAATATATTTTTGTATTTACCAAAATACCCCTATGTATAAAAATTTGAAAAACTTAATTTAAAGTATTTAGATAAATAAATAATTAAATTATAATATCAAAAAAAAAATTCCACAATTTTTTAAACATATAAAATTTTGAAAAATATAATTTAAAGTATTTAGATATTTAGATAAATAAATAATTAAATTATAATATTAAAAAAAGTTTACAAATTTTTATAATACCCCTATGTATAAAAATTTGAAAAAGTTAATTTAAAATATTTAGATAAATAAATAATTAAATTATAATATCAAAAAAAATTTACAATTTTTTTAAGTATCTTTGTATTTACCAAAATACCATATTAAAATTCGAAAAACTCAATTTAAAGTATTTAGGTAAATAAATAATTAAATTATAATATCAATAATAATAAGGGAGAATAAAAACTAGGGAGTATAGTAAGAAATTAGATTAAATGAGTGGGGGCATAATTGGAAAACAAACATTACATATTACCACAAACTTGGTAATTTGGATGGACACCTATTTTGGTGGCAATTACGTTACCATCTTATTTGGTAATATTTCACTATTGGTAATCTTACATCACCATCAACATTACCACTGCTACAGTAATCAACCATAGTAATCTAAACACATTACCACCAGATTCCCGGTAATATATTCACATTACCGCGAACCAAACGCCACCTTAGGTCCGTCCATATCCTTGACATGGCTACTCCACATTAATTAGAAAAATTAAATTAAATTAAATTACTGATGATCTAGATGAAACAAGCTTGATCTAACATTGCTAACTTAAGCCTCATTTTGAAATTTATCAATGGTTACCGTTGTAATAGCCTAGTGGTCAAGACACTTAACTCTTATGCAGGGGGTCAAATGCTCAACTTTCTCCCAGAACATAGATGAGGAATAATAATAAAAGTGTGTTTGTGTTTGGTTGGCTTGTCCACATTGTCAAAAAATAAAAAATTCATCAATGGTTTCAATCTCAATTACATTGACTTGCGCTTTGCTCGATTTTATCCAAGATATCATTCTGAGCCCAAGCCTAGGCTCACATTCTTCCAAATCAAAATTTATTGATAATTTATGCTCAATACAACAAACTAGTAATTAAAAATACTTCATTATTGATATACGATAAATAAATAAATAAACGCACACCAAAAACATAGAAGGCGATAATAAAATCCATAACTAGCTTTGATATGCCAAACACAACAATAATATGGATGAAAACAAAGGAAAAACAATAGCACATAGAGATTTACGTTCTTCGATCGATGTGACCTACGTCCACGGGCAGGGAGATAGAGATTTCTTATTTTTCTCTTTCGAGGGGAAAAAAACCAAATACAGATGATACAAAAAACCCTATATATATCCGAATTAAAATAAAATAAATTAATATAATATAACTCACAATGGATCAGTCTGTTGAGCAGGCCCAAACCAAAAGCACAACATAGATCTTCATTGAAATTTCGAATTTAGGGTTAAACTACCTCAATTCAGATTGAGTAATAATTGGTATGGGTCACCATCACAATTGAATTCAAGGCATCTCAACAAATCTCCACCTTGACTTGAATTTTCCCATGCATCAAGAACCAAGAACATCTTCCTGTCATCCACGCCCCGAAGGGCCTCATGCTGTGCGGATGTTCACCAAGTCCAGGCTATGCTTGAACTTTTCTATAGATAAAGGCTTTGTTAACATATCTGCTGGATTGTTAGTTGTGGCTATTTTCTCTATGGAGAACCATTTGTCTTCAATAACATCCCGCATAAAGTTCAACCTGACATCAATATGCTTTGATCTTTAATTCATGATATATTGGATTCTTCACCAAACTTAATGCACTCTGACTATCACAATAAATAATTGGTCTCTGCACATTCAAGCCCAATCTATCAACAAGACCAAGGAACCACATGCCTTCTTTTACCCCTTCTGTCAATAACATGTATTCTGCTTCAATGGTAGATAAAACAACTATAGAATAAAGTGTTGATTTCTAACTAATTGCACACCCAAATAGGGTAAATATATAGGAAGTCAGAGATCTCATCATAATAAGGTCTCCACCATAGTAAGAATCTGTATAACCAACAATACCACCAGTACAACCATCAGTATCATAAACCAAGAAAATATCACTCGTACATTTCAGATATCACATAATCTATTTAACTACTTCCCAATGAGCCTTCCCTGGATTACTCATAAACCTACTTGCTGCACTAACTGCATTAGCCAAATTTGGCCTAGTATATACCATTCCATACATCAAGCTGCCAACATCATTCGAATAAGGGACTCTACTCATGTAATCCATCTCATAATTTGTACTAGGTAAAACACTAGCATCAAATTTAAAGTGCGCTGCCAAAGGAGTACTAACCGACTTTGAGTGTTCCATATGAAAAGATTGTAACAACTTTTCAATGTACTTCTATTGAGAAACATATAACAGTATTGCTTTCCTGTCTCTCCAAATCTCCATACCCAACATCTTTTTGGCTACACCAAAATTCTTCATTTCAAAACAATGCCTTTAAACTGTCAATTTCAGCTTTATCCTTAGCTACAATCAACATGTCATCCACGTATAGAAACAGATATATAAAGGAACCATCTAGAACCTTTCTAGAGTAAACACAATTATCATACTCATTAAGCACAAAATCATGAGAAACCATGAATGCATCAAACCTTTTATACCACTGTCTTGGAGACTACTTCAATCCATACAGAGATCTTTCAGCAAACATACAAGGTCTTCCTTTCCAGAAATGAGAAAGTCCTCTGGTTGTGACATATAAGTATGTACCTCTAGATTCCCATATAAAAAAGTTGTTTTGACATCAAGCTGTTCTAACTCCAAATTAAAAGCACTTACAATGGCTAGAAGAACTCACATTATTTTGTGCTTCACAACTGGTGAGAATACTTCATGATAATTAATTCCCTCCTTCTGTGAGAAACCCTTTGGCATAAGCCTTGCTTTGAACCTTGCTGACTCAACTCTAGGAATCCCTTCTTTCTTCTTGAATACCCATTTGTATCCCACTTGTTCTACACCCTTTGGTATTAGAACTAGTTCCCAGGTTCTGTTCTTTGCTAGAGACTGTATCTCCTTATTCATGGCAATCAACCATTCTGATGCTTCTCTACTCTGCAATGCCTCTTTATATAACCATAGTTTATCAGAATCAATATGTTCTTCTATTGCCAAGACATAAGCAATAGAGTTAGCAGATTCATCAAAATTAACATCTTTAATAATAAATTTTTGAGTTCTATCTTTTTCAGTACACCATAATTTATATCCCTTAACTCCAGCAACATACCCTAGAAATATACATTTCATTGCCTTGGCTCAAGTTTACCATCATTCACATGAGCATAAGCAGGGTAACCAAATATATAGAGGCTAGAATAATCAGAGGATTTATCGGACCATACCTCTTGAGGAGTCTTCAAATCAATTACAGTTGATGGAGATCTATTCACCAGATAACAAGCAGTGTTAACTATTTCAGCCCAAAATTGCTTATAGAGGCTAGCACTTAATTGCATGCATCGAGCATGCTATAAGAGTGTTTGGTTCATGCGTTCAACAACTTCATTCTATTGTGGTATATGTCGTACAGTGTGGTGCCTCACTATACCTTCTTTCTTGCAAATCTCATTAAATGGTGTATTACAAAATTTCAGGCCATTATCTATTCTCAGTGTCTTGACTTATTTTCATATCTGCTTTTCAGCCATAGTCTTCCACTACTTGAACCGCTCAAACACCTCATCCTTTGATCTCAAAAAATATACATAGACCTTTCTAGAATAATCATCAATAAAAGTAACGAAGTACCTACATCTGCCATGAGATGTAGGTACTTCGCGCCCACAGCGCCCTGCACGCCCCAGCCGCGCCCCACGCGCCTGCCCCATCGGGCCCAGCTGTCCGCATGTGCCCATGCCAGCAGCTTGCCCGTGCTGCTTGTCGGTCGCAGCAGCTCGCCGGAAGACGATGCTCAGCCAACCAGCAGACCAGCCTTCACCTTGATTTGATTTGATTTCCTTGAATCAAGGCTTTTAGCCTTTTTCAATCACATGATGCCATTCTAAAGAGACTCCCTGTCCTCAAAAGCAACAACATTGATTTGATTTGTATTGTGCACGTGTGACTCTTATCGATAGTGATCGTTAAAAAATGCTACCTGAGATGCGTCACGCAATCTCCATCATTCAGATGTGGTGCTTGATGGTACCAACTACATTGCATGGCGACTCACTATCAAGCTTGTAGAGGCAGACGTGCGTTTATTGTAGTTAAGTAAAGAAAGTTGCAAGATTTCCAAGAGAAAAGGAAAGAAAAGAAAAATAAGAGAAAACATAATGATAATTTTGTAAAATTTATTTTTTAAGTTTAAAACAAGAGATGCAATGGATATTGAAAAATGAAAATATTCTAGGGGTATATTGAAATACCTCAAGGACATGCAGCCCATTTCCCCTTGATTAGAAGTTTGTTTTGCATGAAATAAAAATAGAAACAATTATGAAGACCAAGAAACAACTAGAGAGAAAAATTGGAGCAAACTAACCGATTTATTCAAAACTTGTGACTATGAAAGAAGAGTACACATGTAAACTTATTAGAACCTTATTTAAATAATTCCACTTCCCACCTACTAACAACCCAACGTAACCACATATTTGACGCAATCAAAACAAAATAACAAATTAACAAAACTTATCTATCTTGATAATAACAAAATAACAAACCAAATCACATATGTTTGACCTTGTAAACAACCACTAGATAAACAACAGACTAGGAATAAAAGAACATCTACCGCATTTAGTAAGTTGCCCTGATTGTGACACTCCCCTTAGTGCAGACTTACAACTCCCAGAGCATCCCAAAAAAGTTGAAACTTGGGCTTCTCCAAAGCTTTACTAAATTTATTAGCCACTTGATCGTTGGTGCAAACTCCAAATAGGTCAATTTCTTCTTTTACAACTTTTTCTCGAAAAAAGTGATAACTCACCTCCATATGCTTCGTTCTTGCATGGAAAACTGGATTTGATGCAAGTTTAATAGCACTTTTATTATCGCACTTGATTTTTACTACATAGTCACCTTCACATACAATGTTCCTAATCATCCTCTTCAACCAAATACACTCTTATGTAGCCATGGTTGCTGCCGCATACTCAGCTTCAGTGCTAGATAAAGCAGTTATGTCTTACTTCTTACTGAAACAAGAAACTACAACTAAACTAGTATTAAAACAATAACTTGAAGTTGAATGATGGTCATTTGTATCTCTAGCCTAGTCTGCATCTGTAAATCCACTCAGCAAAAAATCATTGCACCTAATGTATAGAAAACCAAAACCAAGAGTTCCTTTTATATATTGAAAAATCCTTTTTGCAGTATATAAATCAGGAATTCTAAGATTTTGCATAAACTGAGAAACAACACCAATAGAATACAAAATTTCTGGCCATGTAAATGTCAGATAAATTAAGCTTCCAACCAGTTGTCTGAACTTCCTCGCATCATGCATTAGCTTCCCTTCATCTTTCTTCAACTTGAGATTTGGCTCTATTGGAGTAGCCTTCTCCTTTGACTCTCTCATACCAAAACATTCCAAAAGATTCTTTGCATAGCTTGTTTGAGAAACAAAATGCCCTTGATCTAATTGTTCCACTTCCAAACCAGGAAAACAAGCCAATCTCCCCTAGATTTTTAATCTCAAAACAAACAGAAAGCTCACTTCTCAAATTAGAGATTTTTGACTCATTATCTCCCGTAATTATCATATCATCAACATATAATAATACTAGGAGATGCAAATTTTATTCTAATTTTATAATTAAACTAGAATCTGAATTGAAAACTCTAAAACCACAAAAGATGAGATATTGAGCAACTTTACCATTCAATGCTTTCTTCAACTAGCAAACATGGTTTGGAAACTACTTGGATGCAAAGCCTGAGGGTTAATATTGAATATCTGTTATTTTTGTTAATATTGAAATTATTAGTTTTGAATATGTATGTTTAGATATTTTCATTTTTATTCTTTATTGTCTTATTAAATGATTACCTTTCACTCTGTTTTGGTTATTGATTTATTATTTATACTAGTATTGTGATTTCTTTTAAATGACTATATTAAATGTTTTGAACTGTGTACTTAATCCAGACGTTGGTATAATCTGCTTAAATTATGTCCATTATTTATTTAGTTGTATATTTGTCTTACTTTAGTTTGGAGAATTTAGTATTTTAAATAATTTTAAATGTTTTGTTTACTTAATCGTAAATATTTTTTGTATCTAAATATTTTGGTCTCCAAATGAACGATATGCAACACTGTCAGTGGGGGATTAAACCCTGACCTTGTCGACAAGTAATTTTGGGAAAATGAGACTGCAGTTTCGCACCGTGTTCGTTCTGTGAAATAATCAACGGCCACCTGATATTCAGTCTCGGGTCACCGAGGGTAAATAAAAGATTTTTGTTATTTTGGCTCTGGTCTGTCACCGAGGATAAACAAATGACCTTTGCCATTTACACTGAATTTGGAGACATACACTGGAATCTGTTAATCTCTACTTTGACTTTTGATTTTGATTTTGATTTTGATTTTCTTCAATTGCACTATTTATTTGTTTTTAATTTCCGGGTATATCTTAGGCACACTTTTTATCCTGTCTTATAGTTTTTGCATCTTTGAGATCGCGCCTCTGGTTTTCAATTGTTGGTGAATGACATATTTGGATATATTCTTTTATTAGAATATTATACTCTATAAGTTATTCAAATTTTTTTATTTCGAAAACTTGTATTATTCTGAAAATCCGGCATAATTGAAACATAGCTCTGAAATTTCTGTCTTAGTCTATCTATGCTTTGGAGACTTATGCTCATATCTGATGATTTACTATATATCTGATTGACAGTTTTGAAAATTTATAATTCTTTTACCTGCAATGTTTTGGTTAACGGCATTATTTGAGAATTATACCCTTAATGTGCTATTTATTTGTAAACTCTGTTCAGTCTGAGTTGAAAAGCTTAATTGTTCTCGGCTTTTGAATTTGAGATTTATAAACCTTGTTGTTTTTGATCAATTTCTGGAATACTTACTGGGCTAGTGAGCTCATGGATTTTCTTTAAATCCTTTTCAGATCAAGAGTGATAGACCAGCGTGGATCTTGAAAGATTATCTGTAGGTGTTGCCTTATCCTGTTGTAAATTTTGAGTTCTTGTACTTGTCTATCCTTGTATTTTTGTATTTTGTATTTTGGACCTCTATATCCCTGTTTTATGTACTTTGTAGAGTCTGTAACCCAGTGACTCAGTTGGTTTGATATAAGTTAGCTGCTCTGAATCAGGTTTTGAGGCCATGCAAGCTTATGGGGTTTTCATCCTATGGGTTTGCGGCCATTTGTCTGCGCACTTAGTCTAGCGAGCTGGGTTCGGGGCGTGACACTGCCTTTTCTCCCTTGTTAACCTTCTCATAGCTTGTTGATGACCATTTTCTCTTCTTGTAACATTCTGAACTGGGGTTGTATTTGTTGCCTCTTCAAAACAAGGTGCATGTGCATTTGTTGTAGGGAATAGAAGCACCAAATTGGCTTGATCATCATCAAGAGAAAATATCTCTGGTGTACTAAATAGAGATGATACTTCATCAAACACTACATCTTTAGAATTAGTAAACTTCTTTGTGTCTGGGTCCATGCACCTCCAACCCTTCCTATAAGAATCATAGCCAACAAATACACTCTTATTTGCTTTTGGGTTAAGTTTGGTTCTATTAGATTTAGGAAACATAGCAAATAGAACCAAACACCCAAAAATAATTAGCATTTGGCTTCTCACCATATACAATTTCAAAGGGAGATATTTGTGTACCTGGCCAAGAAGCCAACCTATTAGATACATAGCATGCACATTGAATAGCTTCTGCCCAAAGTTCCCGAGGAAGATTCTTGTCATGCAGCCATGAAAGACATATTGAAACAAGATAGCTAACCTTTCTTTTTACAACTCCATTCGGTTGAGGAGTGTTAGGACAAGTCATTTGATGAGAAATACTATTGTCATCACAATATTGGAAGAAGTCATCTGACTTGTATTCTCCACCATTGTCACTTCGAAGACATTTTATCTTTTTCCAAATTCCTTTTCAATGGCACCTTTGAACTCCACATACTTGGATAGTGCTTCACTCTTTTGTTTCAAAAATTTTACCCAAGTGAACTTGGAGTGATCATCCACCAACACCATAACATAATCTTGCCCGCTATAGCTTGATGTTTTCATATGGCCCATCAAATCTGTATGAACCAATTCGAACAATGTAGATCTCTGATTTGATGAACCTTTGAAAGGAAGATGATGAGATTTTCCATATTGACAACCTTGACAAATCATATCTTCACAAACATTCTTCAAAGTTAGCATGCCATCTACACGCTTTTTAGAAGAAACCAATTGCAACAATTGGTAGCATGCCAGATAGCAGCATTATCAGTTTGGCTTGTTTTCTTTACAAAGGCTTCACTTGCTGATATAACAAACAAAAAACCTTTCTTCTAACCAGCAAAAATAACATTAACAGATATTTCTTTCACATTATCAAGCACCTTCACATCCTTTGGACCAAATAATACATATTATCCAGAATCAGTAATTTGAGAAACTAAAACTAAATTTTTCATCAAACCTGGAATATGATAAACATAACATAATTTGACAACTTTTGTGCTTGTATCATCAGCAACATCGATGGTCACGACACCTTTTGCCACCTGGTGAGTAGAATTATCAGCAGCGACAATAACTTGATCTCCATGATGTTTACACACCTCTGAAAAAAAGTATCATTCTTGGTTACATGGTGGAACAACCATAATCAATAATCCACTCTCCTTTCATGTTATCATCATAATTGATAAAAGCTTGAGTTGATTTTTGTTCAATAGACTCTGCAGTAAAGCAATGCTCCCACTTGATTGGATCACCTTCTTCACTTATTATGCATGGGACAGTGGCTTTATCAAGCTTCATCTCACAATTTTTCGTAATATGCCCAATCTTCCCACATTTGAAACATGTGATAGGCTTCTTACTTTGTGAGTTGCCACCTTTTTCTTCACTTAAGTCTTCTTCTTTGTTCTTACCCCCAAGAATATTCTTCGGATTTGCCTTTCCCTTTGAAAAGAGAACAACATTAGATTCAAAACTCTTCGTTATTTGCTTTGCTAAAGCTTCTTGATTAGATAATAGATTCTTAACTCTTTGACAGAAGGCTGTGTTGGTCACCCTTATATAGAGGTTGATAGGATCTGAACAAACTCAATGATAATTGCACTAGAAGAAGCAGAACACTTGTTACTAGTTTTTTTACTTCATAATGACTGAATACAAAGCTAACAAGCAATAATAGAGTTCAGACAACATCATTCAGACATACTTAGACAACAAACATAAACAACAAAACATTGGTTAACTAATCCCAAAGACAAACAAAATAAAGCCTGACCAATCAGTTACTTTTCCCATGCTTCACTGTAGTCTTACTTTATGTCTTGAGTTAGTTGTTAATATCCAGATCAACTCATTCTTCAACATGCTCTCCTTGATCTGAAAATACACAGACTTTCAAATCTTCACAAAACTTGATGAACTTGGAATTTGGCAATGCTTTGGTAAATACATCTGCTAGTTGATACTCAGTCCTGCAATGTCTGACTTCAAATGAGCCATCTTTGATAAGACCTCTGATGAAATGATACCTCGTATCTATATGTTTAGTGTGACCATGATAAACAGGGTCCTTTGCAATGGAGATAGCTGATACATTGTCACACAGAATTAAGCTCGGGGTGGTCTGTTCTTCATTCAAATCTAACAGCAACCGGTACAACCTCACAGCCTCACAAGCAGCAGCCGTTAGGGAGATGTATCCAGCTTCAGTACTAGAGAGTGCAATAATGGGTTGTTTCTTGGAGATCCATGCAACGACTCCTGATCCCAGTGAGGACACCTACCCCGTTGTGCTTTTCCGATCATCCTTTGAGCCTCCCCAGTCACTGTCTGAGTGACCAATGAGTTTAAATTCCTCATTCTTAGCATAGTGAATCTCATATGTTACTGTCCCTTTAATATAACACAGAATTCTCTTAATGGCACCAAAATGATGCTTGCTTGGAGATTGCATGAAACAAGAAACTACTGATATTGCATGCATAATGTCCGGCCGAGTGTGAGTGAGGTAGAGCAGTCCTCCTATGAGCCTTCTGTATCTGAGAGCATCTACTTTACCAGAGTTATCATTTGAGTGTAATTTCTTGTTTGAGTTCATAGGATTTGTAACTAGTGAGCAATTCAACATCCCAGCTTTATATAAGAGGCTCATGGCATATTTGGGTTGAGATATAAATATTGAACCTCTGAATTGTCTCACCTCCAAGCCGAGGAAATAACCCATAGGCCCTAAATCAGTCATCTTGAACGTATCCATCATAACTCTTTTGAATTTATTGAGCATCTTCTCTAAGGACCCCATGTATATTATGTCATCCACATAGAGACAGAGTAGAAGAATTTCAGTGACTCCTAGCTTCTTACTGTAAACAGTGGGTTCATTCAAGCTTCGCACAAAGCCCATTTGTATAAACTGAGCATCTATATGGCTATACCAAGCTCTGGGGGCTTGTCGTAGGCCATACAAGGCTTTATGAAGTCGATATACATGATCTTCTCTGCCTTCAATCACATATCCCTCCGGTTGTGATACAAATACTTCCTCTTTTAGTTCTCCATTCAAGAAAGCTGTTTTAACATTGAGGTGATAAACAGTCCAATATTCTCTCTGAGCGCTGATGGCCAAAAACAAAGCGCCACGGTTTCGGTCGAGACCCTCTGGAGAGAATATCTCCTCAAAGTCTATCCCTTCACGCTGAGAGAACCCTTTGGCTACGAGACGAGCTTTTCTTCTTAACAGAGAACCATCTGCATTAAGTTTTGATTTAAAAACCCATTTGAGACCAATTGCCTTCCTCTTCTTTGGTAGCTCCACCAACGTCCAGGTTTCATTCCTTTTTATAACTTCTAGTTCTTCATTCGTGGCAATAATCCACTCTTGATTCTTTGCTGCTTCATCATATGTGACAGGATATGCAGCAAGTAAAGCAAAAGAGCAAGAATTGTATATCTCTCTTAATTCATGATACCTGGCTGGAGCTTTTTCTTCTTCTTCTCCGGCTGCTTGGATTTGTTCACAGGGAAGAAGAGTAGATAGTTACTGAGAAGAATCTGATTGTTCATTGAATTGAGTTGAGGGTGTTTAGTCAAATTCATTTTCTTCAAGAGATGTCACGTGAGTATCACGAGACTGCACATAAGTTGATGCAGCTGAGTCACCATTCTTCGACCAATCCCATGCCTTCTTCTAAAAAAACTGAATATTTTGGCCGACATATACACTCTTTGAATTAGGATCCATCACCTTATAGGCTTCGGATCGATCACAGTATCCAATTAAGATGCAGGGAAGTGACTTTGCATCGAATTTACTTCATTGCTGAGAGTCAACGAAGCGGTAAGCAAGACGACCGAATGTTCTAAAGTGGTCAACTTTCGGTTTGTCGCCAGTCAGAACTTCATAAGGAGTTTGAAGTTTTAAAGCCTTCGTCGGAGACCGGTTAAGGATATAGACAGAGGTGGTGACGGATTTTGCCCAGTACTCAGACAGCAAACCCTTCTCTTTCATCATAGTTCTTGCCATCTCCGTAACAGTCATGTTCTTATGCTCTGCGATGCCGTTTTGTTCTGGTGTGCGAGGAGCTGTCAACTGATGAAGTATTCCAACCATCTTGCTATAATTTTCAAATTCACGGGAAGTGAATTCTCCTCCGTGATCTGTTCGCAGAACCTTGATTGGTAGAGAGTATTGTTTCTCCACAAACAGCTTGTATTGTTTAAATTGTTGAAAAGCTTCTGATTTTCTCTGTATGAAATACACCCAAGAGAATCTTGAACAATCATTAGTTATCAAGAGGAAATATAAATTACCTCCAACTGACGCAGTGTTTACTGGTCTAACTAAATCAGCATGAACTAGTTCTAAAGGCTTTGAAGCACGCCTTGTTGTGCTTTTGGTGAAACTGACTCGTGTTTGCTTACCTAAAGCGCATGATTCACATGAGCTAATATCAGTAATGACCGGCAAACCTGTTATTAGTTGTTGTTCAGATAGGAGCTTCAAGTTCTTCATATTAATATATCCATATCTCTTGTGCCAGAGATCTGAGACATCTATTGCTCTTTGTGCTACATTAGCTGAGTTTACGTCATCACCTTCAAGTGGAAAAAGTCTATGTGTAGTCATAAGAACTTGATCAACTTTCATCTTGGAATATGCTTCTCTAATGATACACTCTCCTCCTGAGAATTCTACATCATAACCTGATGCCATTAGCTGTCCAACACTCAGCAGGTTGTGAGCTAATTTCGGCACAAATTGGATATTATTTAGTGTAGTGATCTTCCCACTACTTGAACGAAGAGTAACCCTTCCAATGCCTTCAACCTTCAAGGATTTTCCATCGCCTAACCGGATGATTTCATTTGGTGTTGCTTCAATGCTCTGGAAGAGTCTCTTCTCACCTGACATGTGGTTAGAGCAACCACTGTCAATCAACCACATTCCTCCTGAATCTTTAGATACATCACTGGTTGCCATGAATGCGACTTCTTCAGATTCCTCTTTCTCATCTTTTGTAACATTAGCTTCTTTATTTCTGTACCAACATTGGGCTTTAACATGCCCAAACTTCTTACACACAAAGCACTATACTCCTTTGTGTTGCTTGATGCTGTCCCCTTGATGAGATGATTCTCCATGACTAAATTCTGAGCTTCTTCCACACCCACGACCGCGTCCCTTTCCCCTGGGAAAGTGACGACCTCTACCTCTTCCACCTCGGTGAGAATGATCACCGAACTAAGTTGAACTTCTCCCAGCATGCAAGGCTCTCTCTTCTTTATGATGGCCACCTTCATTGTTCAAAATAGACTCATGGTTTTTCAGAGAATTGCTGAGCTGCTCAACAGTTAGTGTGTTCAAATCCTTGGCTTCAATGATTGAGTGAACAACCAGAGAAAATCTGGGAGTAAGACTTCTTAAGATCTTAGATACAACTGTCTTTTGAGGAAGGGCTTCTTTCATCATTCGAATTTGATAGGTAATGTCTAACACCCTGGTGATGAAATCTTGAACACACTCTCCTTGCTTCATCTTGATTGCATCAAACTCCCTTTGAAGAGAGTGTAGTTGGATTGTAATGTTTTCTGAATCTCCTTGAAATTCACTCTTGATGATGTCCCAAGCTTCTTTAGCAGTTTTGATTTCAGATATCCTCACAAGTATCTTTGGATCAAGGGCTCGTTGGATCAAGTACATGGCCTTGGCATCCTTATTGAGACTTTCATTTATTCTAGTTACATCTCCTTCTTCACTGAAGCCTTTTTCAACTAGTTTCCATAGATCCTTTGATCTAAACATAGTCTTCATCATCAGAGCCCAAAGGTTATAGTTGTCACCTTTGAAGTAGGGAACATCAGCATCCTTTGATGATGACGAACTCGCCATCTTCTTCTTCTTAACTGTTCTCTGATACCACTGATAGGATTTGAACAAACTCAATGATAATTGCACTAGAAGAAGCAGAACACTTGTTACTAGTTTTTTACTTCATAATGACTGAATACAAAGCTAACAAGCAATAATAGACTTTAGACAGCATCATTCAGACATACTTAGATAACAAACATAAACAACAAAACATTGGTTAACTAATCCCAAAGACAAACAAAATAAAGCCTGACCAATCAGTTATTGTTCCCATGCTTCACTGTAGTCTTGCTTTATGTCTTGAGTTAGTTGTTAATATCCAGATCAACTCATTCTTCAACAGAGTTGACAAAAGGCCCATACTACATCCTCAAACCATGAATAAGATAGCGACGCAAATGAGCTTCACTAATTTTCTCATTCACATCAATCTCTAAAATTTTAGCACAAATGCTTTTAACTCATAAAAAGTATTCTGAAATCGACATACCTCCCTATTTTAATGTTGCCAACTCATTCTCCAACAGTTGTAGTCTTGCTGTATTCTTCTTTGTAAACAACCTTTTGAGCGTTTCCCAAACAACCTTCGGCAAACTAACATCACAAATATGGTCAATGAACTATTTCCTAATAGATGCCCTCAAATCAAAGAGAGCCTTGCCACACTTGATCTTCTACTTTCTTCGTGACTCGACATTCTTAGGAACATCATGAGTAATAACATCAGCACCAACAACTAATTCCCATAAGTCCTGACCTTGAAGGTATGCTTCCATACACATCCTCCAGTACTTGTAGTTAATGCCTACAAGTTTCTACACTCCATTCTGAATATTGCCTCCATTTGAAACCTTCATTGTAGCAACAAATACTGCAACAGACAACAAAAACTGTCTCTCCCACTTTCAAACTTCTCCAACAAAATAAATTTGATAGACAAGAAGAATGACGAATGAAAAGCTCTCAACATGGCTCTGATGCCATGAAATAAAAAACAGAAACAAATATGAAGACCAAGAAACACCGAGAGAGAAAAATTAGAGCAAACTAAATGATTTATTTAGAACTTGTGACAATTAAAGATGAGTACACATAAGCTTATTAGAACATCTATTTAAATAGTTTCACTTCCCACCTACTTACAAACCCACATAACCACATGTTTGACATAATCAAAATAAAATAACAAACTGATAATACCTATCTATTTTGATAATAACAAAATAACAAAACAAATCACATATTTTTGATGTGGTAAACAACACTAGATAAACAAAAGACTAGGAATAAAAGGACAACTATAATGTTTAGTGTCACGCCCCAAATCCGGCTCACCGGACCTGGTGCGCCAACAAACAGCCGCATACCCATGGAGTACGTGGAACCCAGTAAACATGCAAGGCCTCAGAACTGATCTCATAATGGAAATATTACCTCAAATTACAACTTTAAATACAAATTGAACAGGTTCAAACACAGAGAAGTTTTCTAAAATAGAATTCACACGTACACTAATACAAACATACGACAACTCAATTAAAAGGGAACACAAGCTCTCACAAGCCAGTAAGTTACCTGCTGAACTATTTACTCCTGACCTAAAAAAATTAACAACCAGATTATGAGCTTGACAACCTAATAAGTAACCCACTAAAAATAATTGGGATCATGTGATATTAAAAAATTTAGCAACAAAAATAAATCATATCAAATATTACAGATATTTATCAAAAATATAGTTCATAAAATTAAAGTTGTTCAACAAAATACAATTTAATAGCATACAGAAATATATGTCTCAAAATTACTATGACCAAAACAAAATATCATAGATCATTTATTTAAACTCAGTGACCAGAGTCAGATTTTCAGAGCTCATTTAAAACCCTCGGTGACCCGAGCCAGATTAACAAAGGCCGTTATTCTTCACCTACAGAACTGTGCGAAACTATAGTTTCTTATCAGAGTCAAAAGTTTATATCGACTTGGTCAGTGTTTAACCCCCAGTGACAAGGTTAGTGCCTAGTTAAATGAAGACTAAATGTTTTTATATCAAACTAACTTAGTAATACAAAAACCAAATAGAATATCGGGATTTCAGACAGGTCAGGATTTGCAAAATAATTCGCTAAAAAACATATCAACATATACATGATCCCATTTTTTTATACGGGAATAATCCAATTATATTCAAAATAATTGGCAAACATAATAGTTCAGATATTGACAGACAGAATCAAGATTTCAAAAGTTAACAAACAAGGTCAAGATGTGGGAGTTTATGTTTTAGTGAAAGAAAAATAATTCAAAATTTAATAAATATTTAATATCAGAAAATTAATCAAAGCCTGACAATGATTTAATATTATATAAGCAAACTTTAAAAAAAATTTAAATAAATTCAAAATTAATAATAATAAAAAAATTATATATATATATATATATACATACACACATATACATTTATATGTGGTGTTACTTACCTGGTACCCGCTAAAATTTTTGAACTCAAATTGAACCCTAATCAATCTTCTGCAGAAGGCCTATAGACATAAATTCAACTCAAACATAGAACTAATGATAACATAACCTAACTCCATTTCGAACCATGTAGTTCTAGATCTATAAACTTATAACTATAAGTTATAGCTAATATTTAATATATAGAAAAATACTGCAAATTACATGTGTACACATACATACAAAAGTATGGGGGATTAGTCGGTAATCATAATATATGATATCTTATGCTTGCTTTAGTGTTGTACATGAGATTTTACTAAAAGCCCAACTTCCTTAAAGCACTAACCCATTCCACAACATACCAAATTATATATATATATATATATATATCTTTTTTCTTATATGACATTTCTTCTTTGACGATAAGAATTTTCATCTAGGTCAAGCAAACGAAAACTTTGATGACATCCCAATAGTAATATCCAACACATGATGACAACAATCATAGAACTTCTAATAAGATGCTAACACATAAACTAGTAGCAGATATGGCTTGAATGATATCAACAATTCATGCATTAATTTAACTATTACGTGGTCATAGCTCTTCAAGGATAAAAAAAAAGCACTAATAGGTTTCACAAAGACAGGTTAAATAAAAATCTGACATTGGTGATTCATTACATATGTGGCGATGCAGCAACCATAGGTGTAATATAGGATTAGATCTAATAGATTTAATAGATCTTTAGCTAATTGCATGGAACAACTTACCAATCAATCATACAGAACATACACTATAAAAAACATATTTGGCTACACTGTTAATATGTATACAGATATATATATATACATATATATTTAGACCCCCTGATGATTTGCAATAAATCCTAACAATAACGTCATCCAGCCACTAAACAAAAATCATCACAAAATTCTATTAAAATTCAACTAAGAACTGTTCAATTAGTTGAAAGGACGACGAGTGAGCTTCTGTTCATAGGATCAAGAATAGAGAGATCTCTTAAACTTGTTTTGGTATATTTCACTCATAACTTCAAAAGATAGATCAGAACATACATATATATCAAAACATAATATTAAAGAGACAAACTAGGACACCTAGTACATGCTCAGTATTCTCTCACAATGCTTGTACGAGCCTTCATCCATATCTCTTTCGATTCTTCAATCTTAAGTGCATGGTCGCCAATCTTGTGCATATTGAGGTAGATCTTCAACATGGTCACAAGATGCTGACCATTCTTCTCTTAATATTACAGCAGTGCAACCACGCTTCAGTCAACGGTGTTAAGTCAATTCCAACAAATTCCCCCTTGACTGAAGATTACAAACACCCATGAGTTCCATCAAACTATTGTTCTTCTTTGTAGCCAAGCTATAGTCAGCAAATCAGCTTGTTGATCTTCACTACTGTAATGTTTTAGAACTATTGTTCCTTTGATAATGAGTGTGCGAATGAAGTGAAATTTGATGTCAATGTGCTTTATCCTACCATGATGCTAGGGATTCTTTGCAATGGCAATAGAAGACTTGTTATCACACCAAATAACATTTGTGTTGCGTGTACTCATCTCACAATCCTCCATGAGTTTCCTAAGCCACAAACATTGGCATGCAGCTGAAGCCATCGCCACATACTTAACTTCAATTATAGAAAGTATGATCATGTCTTGTGTCTTAGACATCCATGTAATTAAGCCAAATCCTAGATTAAAAACAAATCCTGTGGTGCTTCTCTAATCATCCACACAACCTCCCCAATCGCTATCACAAAAACCTTCTGGTTTGCATTCAGTAGCATGAGTGTATTAAATTTCTAAATCAATTGAACCTGCAAGTTATCTGAGAACCCGTTCCCAGCTCCTGCATGGATTCTAGAGGGCTTGTTCATGAATCGAGACAACACACCTACAGAGTATGTGATGCCCGATCAAGTGTAAGTCAAATAAATCAGCTTACCCACTAAACTTCTATACCTTTAACCCTTTGTATCTCCTGAGTTATTATCTTTTCTGAATTTTTCATTTGTGCACATTGGTGTTGAAGATGGTTTGTAATTTAGCTTGTTAAACTTCTTTAACAGCTCTTGAGTGTACTTCCTTTGTGAGATGAATACTCCTTTCTTATCCTATGTAACTTCAACACCTAGGAAGTAGCTTAGTAGTCCGAGATTTGTCATATCGAACTGCTTCTTCATTTCAAGCTTGAATTCTGTAATCAAATCAACTGATGAACTCAAGCATACTATGTCATCTACATAGATGTACACGAGAAAAATATCTCCATTCTTCTCAATTCTTTTGTACAATGTGTGTTCATTCTCACTTCTCTTGAATCCCTGCAAGAGAAAATAATTGTCAATTTTGCTGTACCAGGCCCATGGGCCCTGCTTCAATCCATATAGGGCCTTATGAAGCTTGTACACCATGTTCTCATTTCCTTGAATTTGGAAACCAGTGGGTTGCTCCGCAAATACCTCTTTAGCAATCTCACCATTGAGAAACGTTGATTTAACATCTAAACGATACAGTCCCCATCATCTTTGACCAGTAAGTGCAAACAAGAAACACACGGTTTCCATACAGGCTACGAGTGCATACACATCTTCTACATTAACTCCCAATTGCTGTATGTAGCCCTTCGCTACAATTCTTGCCTTGTGCTTAAGTTTATCTCCATTGGCCTGGAATTTAGTTTTGTAGACCCACTTCAATCCAATGATCTTTTCTGCTGGCCGCTCCACCAATTCCTATGTCTCATTGAGCTGGATTAAATTCATTTCTTCAATCATAGCTTCCTACCAATTCTTACACTTTACATCTTCCTCATACAACAATGGATCAATGACATTTAAAGCGAAAGAATAGTTATTATAAATGTCACTTAGCTAGCGCATCTTGGGAGGAGGAGAGCCATCTGATGAGTCTTCTGTTGATGCACCACTGTTATTTGTTGGTTATTGAGTGTCAAGTTCTAGATTCTCTCAATCAAAGAATGAATGAGGTCTACCATCTTGCAATTCAGCACCATTTACATAATCTTCATGTTCATCAGGAAATAAGATGTCCCACGATAACTGAGTAGAAGTCTTTGTCATAGTTTCCAATCCCAATGCTCATCCTCTTTGAACACCACATCTCAACTTAGCACCATTTTACATGTGATGGGATTATAGACTTTGTAGGTTTTAGTTTGTAGGCAATAACCAACAAAGATTCCCATTTCTGATTTGTCTTCAAGCTTCATTCTCTTCTGTGAGGGAATAGGAGTGAAAGTCTAACATCCAAACTATTTTAAATGGTTCACATTTGGTTTGGCTCCAGTCCACAACTCATAAGGAGTTGATTGTGTATCGCCTCCATCGGTGAAATGTTGATCAAGTATACCGCTGTCGCTGCAACCTCTGCCCAGAATGAGATTGGAAAGCACCTAATCTTCTCTACCACAACCCGATTATTTCTCTCTACGGTCCTATTATATTGTGGTGTATACGAAGGAGTCATCTCGTGCTGAATTCCCAACTTCTCATAGTGTTCATTGAACTCCTTCGACAAGAATTTTCCACCTTTGTCAGAATGTATGATTCTGATTTTATCTCCAGTTTGCCTCTCCACCTGAGCCTAAAATTTCAAAAAAGTTTCAAAGGCTTGACCTTTTGACTAGAGAAAATGGATCCAAGTCATTGTGGAAAAATCATCCACCAATAGGAAGAAGTATTTGTTGCCTCTTAGCGACTCGGCGTACATTGGTCCACAGAGATACAAGTGGACATGCTGCAGCCATTCGGTGGCCTTCTGAGTTCCAGCTGATGAGAATGGGGCACGTGCGTGCTTGCCAAAGACACACGCATCACACGGATCTAGCTGACCAATACTCGGAAGCCCCACACCAGATCTTCCATCTTCAGTACTCTCAAACTTTGATGATTTAAATGGCTATAGCGTTGATGCCACACCATCGCTTTAGTCAACTTTTTCACATCTACGTTGACCTCACCACAATCCGGAAACCTCAATAGAAACATGTTGTTATCCGTTTGTCTCACCTTTATCATGAGTTCACCTGAGTTTTCCTCTATGATGGAGCATGCGTCTCCCTCAAACACCATAGAGAAACCTCTAGAAAGCAGTTAACCCATGCTCAAAAGATTGTGGGCGAGTCTAAGAATGAATTGCACATTGTGGAGAAGCTTCACACGTCCTTCTCCGCCGATGATGGCCATCGTGCCTTTCCCTTCTACTGCAATCTCCATATCGTCTCCCAAACAAACTTTGTGCTTCTATGACTTGTCAAGTTCCAAGAACAAACTTCTCATGTCGGTCATGTGGTTGGAACTAGGGACGGAACCAGGACTTGATGGTAGAGGGGGCTGAAGCCTAAAGGCAAAACAAAAAAAATAAAAAGTAAAAAAAAATAATCTAACAAAATAATTATTTTAAATGAAGAATAATGTGCTAATATAACCAAAATTTGAATACACATATCAAAAAAATATAAAGTATAATTTAAAATTTTGTTATTACCGATAGAAAATATATGAGATTTTCAATAATTCTACTAATAAGAATACATCTCAAGTTTGTATTTTTTTTTTTAAAATATGGTAAAATTGATCCTCCTCACTACAAACAACCAAACTATTGTTCATAAAAAAACTTTGTTGTTTCATTCTAGCATATATGGTACATTATAACATATATGTATATATGTTAGGCCTCATGATCAATTCAAATTTTTTTAAATTGCTAAAATTTGTATATAAGATTTATTTTATTAAAATTTTGAAATAATAGTAATTTTTTAATTAAAAAATAAAATGTGAAAAAAATGCACGGATAAAAAGATTCCAAACCTTATGGATAAACCCACTAACCACTCAAGCACACCCACACTCCACACTTTTATGTGTCCAAATATTGTATTTATCATGAAATTAAGTATAGAAAAATCGAAAACCACAAAATCTTATATTGTTTAAAAAGCATTTTCTCCGACGCCGAGAGGGGCTTCAGCCCCTACTAGCCCCCCTTGGTTCCGCACCTGGTTGGAACACCCGCTGTCGAAGATCCACATGGAGCTCGCTCGACTCTCTCATGAATAATGAGCCAGAAAAATATTGCTTACCTCCTTCTCATTCTCTTCTGCAACCAGAGAGGTTCCCTCCTTCTCTGCTGACTTCTTCCTGAAATAACAGTGAGCTTTGATGTGCCCAAAACACTTACAATGATGACACTGGATGTTACTCTTAAATACCCTCTGCTTACCACCAGGTTGTTGCTTTTGTTCTGCTCCCCTTCCTTTACCTTTTCCTCTTCTAGAACACTGAATTTCCCTCTTCCTCGTTCACGCGTCGGAGTCCTATCAGCCTCTCTTAATGATGATAGTTCACTTCTCACCTGAAGAACCGTCTCATCCACCTGATCAGTTTGGCTAATCAGATGCATTTTATGAGATGATAGATACCCCTGTGATCTCATCCAACATGAGTCTGGTAATGTTTCTGGACTCTTCGATTGCCTTCACCACATGGTTGAATTTGGGTCTCATGCTCCGTAGGACTTTTTTGACCACCATGGCTTCAGACACAGTATCACCGAGCATCTTCATCCGATTCACCAATTCTCCGACACAAGTCACATACTCCTGAACACCCTCATTGCTCTTGATGAGAAGTTTCTCAAACCCCTGCAGCAACGCCTGAAGCTTCACAGCCATAATCTTGGGATCTCCTTGAAATTGCCTTTTCAAGTTGTCCCAAGCCTCCTTTAAAGTTTTAGTTGCTTCAGTTTGGGAAAACAATGACTGATTCACAACTTGTTGAATCAAGTAAAGAGCTTTAGAATCCCTTTTCTTGTTCTCTTTTGTCTTCGCCATCTTCTTTCTCTGGGATGCCTTTTTTCAACTGAGTCCCAGAGATCCTGAGAATGAAACAGTGTTCTCATCATAATACTCCATTGACGGTATCTTTCTCCATCAAATATAGTCAGCGGTGGAAGCCCATTAGTAGGCATACTGAGGTTTGATGGGTGAAGATTGGTTTAGAGGTGCAAATTCAGGAAGAAGGGGAGTAGGGATAGTAGCTCTAATACCACTGTTCAATTAGTTGAAAGGAAGATGAGTGAGCTTCTGTTCACATGTTCAAAAACAGAAAGACCTCTTAAACTTGTTCTGGTATATTTCACTCATAACTTCAAAAGATAGATCAGAACATACATATAAATAAAAAAAAATAATATTAAAGAGACAAATTAGGACACCTAGTATATGCTCAGCATTCTCTCACAATGCTTGTACTAGCCTTCATCCATATCTCTTTCAATTCTTCAATCTTAAGTGCATAGTTGCCCATCTTGTGCATATTGAGGTAGATCTTCAACATGGTCACAAGATGCTGACCATTCTTCTATTGATATCATAGTAGCTGCAACCATGCTTCAGTCAACTCCAACAAGAACCTCATTAATAGATTTGCTGAGTACCATGATGTAAACATAACAATAGAAAGGATGCAAGCAACCTACCTTGACAATAAAAGTAAAACTCTCGATGAGAAAGTCTTCTCGTTGTCACTGCCAGCATCACCACTCAATAAGAAGAGGAAGATAGGCTTGGTCTCAAATTTTTTTTTTTTTTTACAACGTCATGTGATCGTGGGATATGAAAATGAATTAGATCGTGCGATCAAATAGACAGTTGTAGGATCAAGTATAATAAAAAAGATTCGGTGGTTATTGAGAATAAGAGAATGGTTGGTGAAATAATAAACTTATTTTGAAAATATTGGAAAAAAACAAATCTAAATAATAGAAAGGGTGGGACCCATATTTAGTAAGATGCATTGTTAGATTGCCAACTTCAATTTTATCATATGGCAACCAAATTTGATAGAAACAATTTTATTTTATTTTTTGAAAAAGACGACAAACACCGGAACCTAGAGACGTGCACGTGTGAGGAGCAAGACTCAACGCCGACCCACGTGCCCTCACCTTGGGTAGGACATGAGGTTTGATCCTGGTTCTCCCCAAAACGAATGTCCTACGTAAGGGATTCGATACCAATTGACCCAAAGGCTGTTGGTGTAAAAACAATTTTATTAACACTTTTTTTAATTATTTTCCACTTCAATCAAATTTTAAAATTTTCTCATAATTATATTCTTACTTTTCAATCTCTATGTTCTCTTCCATCCGTTTATTCCCTTTTTCAATAAAATATCAACCGATATTTTTGAAGTATATTTCTTGCTTGAAGTCAAGCAAATAGTTCACCTTTAATGACCACTCTGTTTAATTAATTTGAGATTAATATGTTTTCTAGTTGTCGAAGTCTAACATCCCTTTCCAACAACCAATGCTGGAGGTTGGTGAGACAAGTCCATTTAAGTGGATTGCAATTTGCTGAAAGTTATGTTTGTTTTATTTTGTATTAACTATTATCTCCAATTCACCTGTATAAGTGACCATGTTTTATATAAATATTAAAATGGAAACATCAGAGAAAAACAAAAAGGATAAAAAAATAAATACAATATTGAATTATATATTGAGAACCTCAATCGTAATATATATAGTGTAAGTTCATTTGATGAAACACTTGCATGCACCCAGCACCCTATCTATATAACAGTGGTGGGTCTGGGGTTAGTGAGGGCTACAAACCCTTGGCTCTTGTGTGGTGCCACCCTCAGAACAGTACCACCGGAGTTAGTCTAGGAGGAAGCACTCCTTTCCCCAGATGATCGAGATTTTCTAAGTTTGAAATTCATTAATATTATTATAATATAAATTATTATAAAGCTTTGTTTAAGTTTGACCCTTTGTTTTCGTTAACACACCTTGACGTAAATCTAAGCAGAGAAATGTTCTCCTTTTGTTTTATTTATTTATTTTTTAATGAAACAAATTTAAAGATGTATGATCTGATTATGAATTAATAATTGTGTTACAATTTTTTTTTTTCTTGATAAAAGTGGATAAACCACAAATTTATTGAAAATAAAACACAATTGTGTTACAATTTAATTAGCGAAAGATGAGATTACAAAGTATAATAATAATATGAGTATATGTTACAAGAGACTACAAACACAAGGTTTGTAAGTCACACAGTGGAACAGTCCTACTCGTCTATGTTCCACCAAATCCAACCCTATCTGACTCTCAGAAGCTATAAAAGATGAAATCGGCCTTGACTCCTAATGATCGACTTGGAATGAAAATTTATAAAATGCTGTTTATTACACCATTGCTATATCAATCAAATTTATAAAAACAAAGGACTATAGGTAGTATGATTGAAAAATCATTATTTTTCCTTTTAAAAGTTCTTTGATCTATCTTAATGGGTCTAACACTTCATATTCACTCTAATTCTTGTATCTATCAAACTTTAAAATATGTATTTCATAAAATTCTAGTAATAGATAAAAATGAAAACAAAAAACAATATCATGCACTACTTAGCGCTATTCGTTTTAAAACAATAAACTCAACATTAATTTAACAAAGAAAAAAGAAATTAACAATACAAACCAAACATTATTACTCACAAGAATTTAAATAACAAACATATTACATAATTTTTAGTGATTATATAAATAATAATAATATAATTATAAGTGCTTACATCCATTAATATAATCAATAAAAGCCAAAAGTTGTCCATAAGATGATCCTCCTACTTTAGTACCATCCCATATCTTCTCTCCCAACTCCTTCGCCCTTGTCCTTATCTCCACCCCTTCTTCATGCACCATCACCTTCCGGATGGCCTCATCCACCTTCTCCCACTTCAAAACCTCATCTCTTTTCTCCCACTCCCTCACCATCACTCCCACCTTCAAATACTCGGGTTATCGCGAGTGCATTACTTGGTTGGTCGGAATGCATAGGCCAAGTCGACATGGCCACTCCCATGCTCATCCCTTCCATGCATGAGTTCCATCCACGGTGACTCATGAAAAGCTGCTGTTGAACCATGAAGCTAGTATATCCGAGTTGTGGTGCCCATCCTCTCACCACCATTCCCATCCCTTCAATTCTCTTCTCAAAGTCCAACAGCAAGCTCTTCGTCATCTCAAGCTCCACTTCCTTACTTACATCCTGTAATGATCCCTGCTTAGATCAATGAGATCTAGCTCCAAATTCAAATTCCCAAGTAAATTCAGAACATTCACGGAGAAATCAAGCCCCTAAATCGTAGCTATTTCACCGAGTTTATCTCAATATTACTCGAAATCCAAAGATCCTAATCTCAGAAATACATTCAAGCAATTCGAGTAGAATATACTCAGATCTAGGATTTCCATTTATCAACAATCAACACATAGACCGATTAACAGTTCTAAAGAAAACATCAAACAACATCAACTCCAAACAAGAACAATCAACAAACTGTAAGGTAAACAAACCCAGCAGAGAACCTCCACCGAATTCCTCTCCGATCTCCTCTGAGAACGGCCTTCAATCTTCTTCTCCGATATCTCCTCCTCTGTTTCTCCAGCTCCCTTTTATCCCCAAAAATAATCCGAAGACGCAGTATTTGCTCTCCTCCTGCCTTCGTTTCCCGTTCCCATACTCCCTAGCACCGTTGGATTGTTTTCTTGTAATTTATCCCCGGCCGATCCCACGTCTCCATCCACTTCTCCAGCTGTCATTGGCGATGCATTGACCACCACCTGTGAATTTACTTCTAATGATCTGGCTTTGAACTTGTAAGGCAACATGACATTTGCCCTCCCATCAAAATAGACCTTGCCCTCAAGGTCTGTAATGAAATGTGGATATTGTTTCTTGAATAAGCTGAGATCTTCCCAAGAATTTTCAGTAACCGGCAATCCCAACCAAGATACTAGTATCTGTTGAATTGGTCTAGAATTCCTGAGAATTGTTCTTGTTTGCAATAGAAATTCAGGCTGTATGATAGGACCTCGTTCATCAGTTAAGCAAAGAAGAGGTAAGATACTACCAGGCACCCCTGCATTGAAAGGTTTAAGGACTGATACATGAAAAATAGGATGAATACGAGCTCCCTCTGGCAAGTCTAACTTATAAGCCACTTTACCAACTTGTTGCACAATTTGATATGGACCAAAGTACCTCATACTGAGTTTGTGATTCTTTCGCAGAAAAAGGGAATGTTGCCTGTATGGCTGTAGTTTTACAAGCACCTAATCTCCAACATTGAAGGATACCTCACTTCTCTTCTTATCAGCAAAGTGTTTCATTCGAGCTTGTGCCTTTAACAAATTTGCTTTCATTTGTTGTAGCAATTTATCCCTTTGTTGTAGTAGATCCATCACAGCAACTGGATCTTCAGATTTAAGTTGATAAGGTACCATGACAGGAGGGTCTCGTCCATAGACTGCTTTAAAAGGAGTCATTCCCAAACTTGTATGGAAGGCAGTATTGTAGGACAACTCTGCCCAAGGAAGGAGATCAACCCAAGATTTAGGATTATCTGCTATGAAACAACGTAAGAAATGCTCAACTGCCTTGTTTAAGTTCTCTGTTTGGCCATCAGTTTCCGGATGATAAGAAGAAGACATGGCCAAAGTTGTACCCATTTGATGAAAAAGTGCTTGCCAAAACTTACTTGTGAAAGCCTTATCTCGATCACTTACAATGGATTTAGGAACTCCATGTAACCTGACAATGTTTGCAATAAAAACCTGAGCAACCGATTGACTTGTATAATCCTCCTTAAGAGGAATAAAATGTCCATACTTTGAAAACCTGTCCACCACTACAAACATCACTGAATAACCTCTTGCAAATGGCAACCCACAAATAAAATCCATAGCTATATCCTCCCATATCTGTTGAGGAATAGGGAGGGTCAGTATAATCTGCGAGGATGAGTGTTACTATGCTTAGCTTTTCGACATATTTCACAAGCTTTTACAAATTCCTTTCTCGCCTTTCTCATTTCCGAGGCCGAGTAAAGCGGCGAGCCAATCTAACAAATGTCCTCAATCGACCCGCATGACCTCCCCAATAATGAAGAGTGGAATTCGATCAGGAGAATTTGTTATGAGCGAAAAATAGGAGGAACGACAATTTTGTCATGCCAAAACAACATATTGCATTTTCCAAGAATAATCACTAGAAGTTTGAGTTCACTGAACAATTTCACGAATGATCTGTTGAAAATGTGTGTCCCGAGCTCTGTCTTTGTCCGAATCAATTGTAAAGACACCGTTATGTGAAGTAGAAAATGCCATTTGAAAACACCTTGATAAACCATCAGCTACCACATTTTCACAACCAGGCTTGTACTCAATTGAGAAGTCAAAACCCGATGAGTTTTGGCAACCACCGTTGTTGTTCAGGTGTCTGTATAACCTGAGTGCATAAATGTTTTAAAGCATGTTGATCTGTCTTGATAATAAATCTGTGACCAATTAGATAATGTCTAAATTTGGCAACAGCTTCTGTCAGACATATAACTCCCTAATGTAGGTAGATTGAGGCGCATTCTAGGCGACATCTTCTTGGAAAAAAATAGGCAATGGGATGTACTGTTTTGACTCGATCTGACTCCTATACATGCACGGAAGCATCGATCTCCAATGTAAAAGGTTGTGAAAAATCAGGAAGTATTAACACAGGAGCAGTTGTCACAGCCTGTTTTAATTTCAGAAAGGCTTCATCAGCAGCAGAATCCCAGTGAAAGTTGTCCTTCTTCAGCAAGTCAGTCAATGGCTTTGCTAAAGTAGCATAGTGTTGAATAAACCGCCTATAATATCCACTCAAACCAAGAAACCCCCTCAATTGTTTTAAATTCCCAGGAACAGGCCAATTCAATATAGCTTGAACCTTAGAGTTGTCCATAGCCACCCCTTGAACAGACACAATGTGACCCAGATAATTGACCTGCTGCAAACCAAAACTACACTTTGATAGTTTTGCAAATAACTGATGATCCTGTAAAGTCTGAAGAACCACCTCTAAATGTTTCAAATGATCTTCCCAAGATCTACTGTAAACAAGAATGTCGTCAAAAAACACTAGGACATATTTTCTGAATGCAAATTGAAAAATTTGATTCATCAAGGTTTGAAAAGTAGCCGGGGCATTAGAAAGCCCAAATGGCATCACCAACCATTGATAGTGTCCACTGTGTGTTCTAAAGGCAGTTTTAAATCTATCATCCGGTTTCAACAAAATTTGATGGTACCCTGACCTCAAATCCAATTTAGAAAAGTACTTAGCTCCATATAACTCATCCAGCAGCTCATCTACCGTTGGAATTGGAGAAGCATCCTTAACAGTGATAGCATTAAGGGCTCTATAGTCGATGCAAAAGCGCCAAGACCCATCTTTTTTTTTTACTAATAACACCGATGATGAAAAAGGGCTTGTACTTGGTTCAATAATCCCCTCATGAAGCATATCTTTCACCATCTGCTCAATTTCATTTTTTGAGAATGAGGATATCTGTATGGTCTAATTCTCACTGGTGTAGCATCAGGAATTAAAGGAATAGCATGATCACACTTCCTTGAAGGCGGTAAACCCATAGGTACATCAAACACCGTATGATACTTGAATAGCACTTTTCATTTGCAAATCTTGACCCGAGTTCATCCGAAAAATGTAATTGAGGGAAATTCTGGCTGTTCGTGGAATTGATAAATTTGTACCTGGATGGGTCTGCTGATCCACATCAGATATTGACAAAGTATAGCAAGAATCAATGGCCTTTGTAGAATATAACCTGTGCAATCGATGAATTGATGTCATCCGTGGTTTTAGGCTAGGATCACCTTGCAAAGTGATTAGCGATCTCGTAAAAACAAAGCGAATGAACAATTTGTTATAATCTGTTATGTGTGGACCCAATGTTGCTAACCATGAAGTACCCAGGATCAAGTCTGCTCCCATCACAGGTAACAAATACACATCAACATTAAGCACAGTCTTTTGAATGATCACTTGTAAGCCAATAATCAATCCCTCTACTTGCAATGCATTACCATTCCCCACTAACACCTTAAAGGATGGAATTGGAAGAATAGGCAACTGTAAAAAATTAGCAACTCTCGGTTGCAAGAAATTATCATCACTTGCCACCATCAAGTAACACTTGCACGCATGCCCATTTATATACCCGATGAAATCTTAAAGTACCGAAATCGGTACTATCCATAGCATGTAAGGAAAGAGATTGAAACTCCTACGCCAGACTCGTTGGGTTGATTCTGATAAAATCTCATCAGAAACCTCATTCATACCCTCCAATTCCTCATCCCATTATAAAAGCAACAGTCTTCGATTATGACATTTGTGCTGAGGAAAGAACTTCTCATCACAATTGTAACATAACCCCTTTGCTCGTCTCTCCTGTAACTCAGCATATGACATTTTCTTGAAGTGTGGAGCAGTATTAGATGGTCATGGTAATGCTGGCACTTTCACAGAATTTCCTGGGGGCGCTGGCAATGCCAATGGTTGTTTTCGAAAAGCCACAGAAATATCAGGATTGTAAGTAGATTTAGATCTAACTGGCCTCTCAACAAAACCATATTTATCTTCAAACAATTTGGCTAGAGTGACTGCCTTTGTAATTGAATCAGGTTGCCAAGGAATAACTTCCCGTTGTAATTCCTTTTTCAACCCACTAATAAAGCAATCCAATAATGCCTCATTAGATAATCCTTCTACTCTGTTAGCCAAGCTTGTGAATGTATGATAATAGTCAGTTACTGAATTCTCCTGCAGCAATTTGAATAATGCATATCGTGGGCTTTCAAAAACAAATGGACCATAAGTAGATTCAATTGCTTTTGCCAAAGCATACCAAGAAGATACAGCTCCTGATTTTTGCAATATTTGAAACCATGGAGCAGCAGGGACCATCGAAGTGTATGGTCGCCACTTTTCAATCTATAAGCATCTGAAATATCATAATAGTCAAAAAAATTGCTCTGCCTGGAATATCCACTGAAGAGCATTGCTACCATCAAACCGAGATAAGTCCATTTTAGCCGATCTCCAATGAGAATTTGCTTGTGATTTCACCTCAATCATGGATCCAGAATGATCTACAGATTGTAACTGTTGTGAAGAAGAGCCCACAGACTGATGCGATTGTAAAGATTCCATACACTTAGCAATCGAGGCAAGAGATTGTTCAATCATAGACATACGTTCATCCTTAGCCCTATCCTTTTCTTCTTTCTGATCTAAAACAGCCATGACTGTTTCCAATTTAGCAGTTAGATCTTTGATACGAGTATGTTCAGCCATGCTTAGAGTTCAAGAACGAAAGCACCAAAATGTAATGATCCCTGCTTAGATCAATGAGATCTAGCTCCAAATTCAAATTCCCAAGTAAATTCAGAACATTCACAGAGAAATCAAGCCCTAAATCAGAGCTATTTCACCAGAGTTTATCTCAATATTACTCGGAAATCAAAGATCCTAATCTACGAAATATATTCAAGCAATTCGAGTAGAATATACTCGGATCTAGGATTTCCATTTATCAACAATCAACACATAGGCGATTAACGGTTCTAAAAGAAAACATCAAACAACATCAACTCCAAACAAGAACAATCAACAAAGCGTAAGGTAAACAAACCCAGTGAGAGAACCTCCACCGAATTCCTCTCCGATCTCCTCTGAGAACAGCCTTCAATCTTCTTCTCTGATATCTCCTTCTCTGTTTCTCCAGCTCCCTTTTATCCCCAAAAATAATCCTGAAGACGAGTATTTGCTCTCCTCTGCCTTCGTTTCCCGTTCCATACTCCTAGCACCGTTGGATTGTTTTCTTGTAATTTATCCTGGCCGTCCACGTCTCCATCCACTTCTCCAGCTGTCATTGGCGATGCATTGACCGCCACCTGTGAATTTACTTCTAATGATCTGGCTTTGAACTTGTAAGGCAACATGACACATCCCCTCTATCAGCATCCCTTACAACCCATATAAACCTCTGATTGCTTTTCTCCAATCCTAATGCTATCTACTCTATCTGCTCAACCGGAATTGTTGTTGTGCTTCCAAAAGCTACATACACGACTGACTTGGGGGGTTGCTTGTCCAACCATTCAAGACATGGATGACGAGGTCCGGACATACGATCGATTACAATGAGTGGACTCACAGGGACCCATCGTAAAAAAATCTTCTTGCCAACAAAGTCATCTTCTTTGGCAAGAAGATCAATGAAAGGTTCTTCAATGGAAAGTGACGTGTTGAAGAGCATCCCTTCGCATGGGGGTATCATAGTAATGTTTCTTAGAGAAGGTCTTGACCTCTTCGGGGAAGGTGTCGGGTAAGGGAGAGAAGAGGATGTTGTTATCCGACCATGGTTTGGTGGTGCTTTCATAGAGATAGGAGAGTATAAAGTTGGCGAGGACGCATCGGAACTTGAAGGTATGGATGGAGGGGATGGAAGCGGCGTCATCAATGACGAAGGACATGAGAGGGTCGTGGATGAGGATGAGAGGAGAAGAGGAAGAGAGGGAGTGGAGGAGAGAGGAGATTGGAGAACGGAGGTGGTGGATGACAAACTCCCAAAGCAGGGGACTAAGTGGGAAGGGAAGCCGTGAGTGGAGTTGGGGTTGGGGGTGGATGGAGGAAGAGAAGGGATGGGGATATCATGGAAGGTGATGTTGTGAAGGGATGCAAAGGTCCGACCTTGGAGACGGTGGCGAGCTTGGATGTTGTGGATGGAGGAGGAAGCGAAGTGGACGGGGAAGCCATGGGATGAGAGAAGGAGGGAGAAATGAAGGAGGCTGGTTAAGGTGGCCTTGTCTTTGGGAATGGGACTATTAGAATTGGGATTTTGTTATGCTGGTTTGGAAATTCCATCTCTTGAGATGATTATGGTGAACTTAGTGCAAAGAAACAATGCAGAGTGAGTGAGGGGCCAGTCGATTATATAAAAGAAGGTGATGGGATGGAAAAAGGAAAGATGAGTTTGATTGATTGGCTCGGATAAGAAGAAAATTTTAAGTATAAGCGTTTTTGTGGATAATAATTTTTGAAGTATAGCTTTGAATTGAACTTTGTTTGTGGATAATAAAAATTAGATGTAAAAGTCGAAATTCAAAAATTTCAGGTATAATATTTGAAATAGTTTTTTTCAATTTTTCTTTTTCACCTTTAATTTACGAGAATTTTTTTAATAATGAGCTTTTTAATTTTTTTTAAAATGAGAAACTTGTTTGTCCTCTTTAAAACAACAAGAATTGTAAAAGAAGAAAAATTAAGCAAAGCAAAAATCCTCCGCAAGATGCAATATACAGCCAAGTCCTCATCATGCAGGGCGACGTTCGTCTTTGCTTCTCGTCGGACAGCTTAGGTTTCTTTACTCCAGCTGATATCTTGTCTTCCCCTCGTGATGAAGTCAGAGATTTTCCCTGGATGTTTGGTGATGAGGCTGAGGATGAAGATGGGTTGTTGGCTCTGTTGGAGCAGTCTCCTTCAGACGAGGAGGAGATGATGTATCATCAAGTGCCTCCAGGTGTTGATAGTGAGTTGCTGCTTTTGACCACGGCAATGGTTGAGCCTTGCTCCCATACTGGCAGTCAAGGCAGCATGGTAGAGGTTTGACCGGCAATGGTGGAGCTTGGCTCTCATGCCGGAGGTGAAATGTTATCATCCCAAATGTTTGAGCGTCGGTTTGCTGGGCATTTCACGCTGTGGGGATGAGCTGTTAAACAGAAGTGGGCGTGGTTTGAGGCGCAGTGGGTGAGCGGATCGAGAGATGGAGCCATAGAGGAGTAGAGGTTCACTCATGATATCCCACCGGAGGAGATCGGCAAGCAAATGAAGGAGTGTGCTCGCCCTATTGTTGTTCTTCTTGGTAAGATAAGGGTGAGAAAAAGAGTTGGGAATCGGGTGAAGAATAGATTATCATTGCGTAGGAGGCTGGAGAACAGATGGGTAGGGAGTGAGATTGGCTTGACGCTGGTCGAGTTGTGCTTCTTCTCCGGCAAGAAATCAGTTGAGGTGGAGTGGGGCTCCCTCACTGGGGCATTAGAGGAGAAAGGGAAGCACACGGTGCTCGACTTCTTGAAAGGCTCTTTTGCGATGGAACTTTGCTCTCGCACAAGTGGCTTTGTGACGTGTGATGAGAGAATTCCCGAGTTTGTTAGCTCGGTGGCGTTGTCGATATCGGCTACAGTGGAGATACCGGATGTGGTCAATCTTTGTTCCCATGATTACAGAGTTGTGGCCCAGTCAATGGTGGGTGAGCACTGTTCCCACAGTGGCATTGATGAGCCAGTCCCTCAAGCTTTGTCGACCGGCGGTCACCCCAGATACTAGAAAGGGACCGTTAGTTGGGAGAGAGCTCTATTTCCCAGGGGCGTGCGTCCAACGAGGGTTGACGCATCAAGAGCGATGGGCTCGAGGCTTCGACGTGTCTAGGGCTGTAAACGAGGCGAGTCGAGCCGAGCTTTGCCTTGTTCAAGCTTGGCTCATTACTATTTAATCGAGCTTGAGCTTGAGCCGAGCTTTCTTCGAGCTTCATTTTTCATGTTCAAGCTTGGCTCGTTATTATTTTAACCGAGCTCGAGCTCTAATCGAGTTTATTTCGAGCTTCATGCTCGACCTCAACTTGTTAAGAAAATTCAAAGCTTAACCTTGGCTCATTAGCTTAATTAAGGCTTGACTATTTTTTTATATTCTATTTTTTTATTTAGTAAAGTATCATTTAAAACTTATTTAATGAATTATTATCAAGTGTAACTCAACTCGATTTGAGTTTGAGGATTAAAAGAATAATTTAAGCTTATTTATTAAATCATTAAGGTTTGAGTTCAAGCTTGTTAAAATCTTCATTAAATAAGTTAACAAATTATTACAATAATAACAAAATAAACATTGTGATGTAACTATCTATAAATTTTTTTTCGATATTATTAACGATCCAATAAATAAGCTCATTCATGACACTATGAATCGTTATATTAATGATTTGTTACAAATAAAATTAGAAATGATACCATAAACGAGCTTTTACTTATACAATAAACAAGTTGTTCAAAAGATTTAATGAGGCGAGTTTGGTGGTGTTCAAGCTTGGCTCGTTTATCTTATGAGCTCATTTAACTTAATGAACTAGCTAACCTGAGCTTTTAACGAGCTGAGCCTTCAAATAGTAGTTAAGAGCCCTATATGTGTGACTCAAATTGACAACGACATAGTCACATATACACCTTAATATACATATATATATATATATATAAACGAGCTTATAAACAAGCTTGTTCACGAGTTGTGTTCGCGAGCCAAAACGAGCCGAGCTTTTGGCTGCTCAAGTTTGGCTCATTTATTAATCGAGCTTGAAAATGATGTTCAAGCTTGGCTCATTTACAATATGAGCTGAACACAAACGAGCCCTTATTGAGCCGAACACCGAGCCGCTCACAAATGGCTCGGCTCAAATACACCCCTAGACGTGTCGACTTGTGGTGCGTTTGGTCTCTGAAAGTGCAAAGTGCTAGGATAGAGACCTGTTACAAGTTTTCGGAGTTCGAGGTTGGGAGACTAAGGTGATGAAATTGGGGGAGGTGAAAAGGCACATGGCTTTCTTGCAAAGACAGCTCTCTTTGGATTTACGTGTGGACGTGGCCAAGTTTAAGATGGCCATACTCAAGGTTGTCAAACCCGACCCGGGCATTGACTCGGCTAAGCCCAGGGGTCAGGGGTCAATGGGTTCGACCAGATCGAACCGGGGGTCAATAATAAAATATAAAAAAATATTATAATAATTAATAATGAGCAAATATAATATTAAAACCATAATTATAACATAAAAAACTACTCAAATTTGATAACTAAATTAATAAATAACCTTATATACACTAGTATTTTCTAGTTAGGTCTTTTATTTTTAAGTTTTTTAAATATTTACAAATTTAATATATTAATATATAATTATCGAACTACTTATTTTTTTATTGATTAATTTTGTTAAAATAAATAAGAAATTTAATTCACTAATTCTTATCCTTTTATATGAATGATACATTTTATCAATAAATCATATAACTTACCCAATCTCAATTGAGTTTTATTTTGTTTTAAATTTTCTTATATTTTTTATTTAGTTAGAATATTTTATTTTTATATTTTATAATAAAATTACACTCATTTATTGTTTTATTTTCTTAATAAATTAAAATTTTGAAAGTATTTACATAACATATTAATGGATTTTATTTTTAAATGTTAATTTTTGTTGGTATGCTTATGATATATATATTTATATTTTAATTATATTTATTGATTATAAATTATAAATTAATATTAATAAATATACATGATTTTGTGGTTTCTAATGAGATAATAATAATTAATTATTAAATATTGTAAAAAAAATGCTAACATTGTGATCTGATTGACCCGACCGGGTTAACTGGTTCTCGGTTGAACCGTCTGATTCACCGGGTTAACACCGGGTTTTTTCATACCCGGTTCAATTGGGTATACCCGGGCCAGCCACATGGTCAGTTCCCAGTTTTTCCGATTGAACCGGCCGGTCCGGTCTAGGTTTAACTATCTTGGCCATACTTGTTGACTCAGAGGTTGGGCTAAGTTGGTGTTTGGACCATGTCACGTTCTTGCACAGTGAGTTTTTGAGTCAGGGGGTACTTTGTTGTTGGGTGAATTGGGCCGTGTGATGGGCCAGAGAAGGGGCAAGACCTTGGGTGTTAAGTTGGAGAGCTTCTTTCAACGAGTCAAGAGCTGTGCTATTTGTGTTGGGCTAGACCCGGGACCAAATGTTGATTTTGTTTGTGGTTTGTTTCCTGGATTAACACTTGTTTCAACGGTTGGGTCTGAAACTGGGCCAGGTGTTGGGTCCGATATTACAACTGCAGACATTACCAAGGAGAAGTTTGATGACTCCATTGCCGCAGTTCATTGCAGTTTGGAGTTGTTGCAGTAGAGGAAATGCTGGGGGAAGGAGCGAGGGCCGACGAGGCGTTTGATCAGATCATGGGCTAGTTGAGAGTTGGTCACCAAGGGGTAGAGAAAGGGTGTTCTTTCTCTGTGATGTTAGGGTTGTGTTTTGTTCTTGTTTCTGGTTTTGGTTTTGTTCCAGGGCTAGTGGACTACTGTTTGGTTTGTGGCCTCTTCTGGTTGTGGGTTGTATTTGTGTTCAACGTTTTTATTAATAGTAGTGGTTTATCCACCTTTTTAAAAAAAAATTGTAAAAGAAACCAGCAAGGAGAGAATGAAAACAAAGATTAAAAAAAGCCAAAAAAAGTCGATACGTCTATTAGATGATCCTCCATCCTTAGTACCATCTCTTATCCACTCAAATTTTTGTATCTATCAAACTTTAAAAATATGTACTTCATAAAATTTTTAGGCGTAGATAAAAAAATAAAAAAACAAAAAGGCAATATCAAATGCTACTGAGCTACTTGTTTTAAAACAATGAACTCAACATTAATGAAAAAAAAAATTAACAAGACAAACCAAACATTATTACTCATAAGAATTTAAAAACAAACATGTTACATAATTTAGTGAATATATAAATAATAATAATAATATAATGATAATTGCTTGCATCCATTAATATATTCTATAAAAGCCAAAAGTTGAAGTTGTCTATTAGATGATCCTCCTTTCTTAGTACCACCTCTTATCCACTCTAATTCTTGTATCTATCAAACTTTAGGATATATATTTCATAAATTTTATGCATAGATAAAAATAAAAACAAAAAACAATATCAAATGCTAATGAGTTCCTCGTTTTAAAACAAAGAACTCAACATTAATGCGGCAAAGGAAAAAGAAATTAGCAATACAAACCAAACATTATTACTCAAAAGATTTTAAAAACAAATATATTACATAATTTTTCTAATGCACGTGGTTTATCCATCTTTTTCCAAAAAAAAAACATATTACATAATTTAGTGACTATATAAATAATAATAATATGATTATAACTGCTTACATCCATTAATACAATTAATAAAAGCCAAAAGTTGTCTTTAAGATGATCCTCCTTCTTTAGTACCATCCCTTATCTTCTCTCCCAACTCCTTCGCCCTTGTCCTTATCTCCACCCCTTCTTCATGCACCATCACCTTCCGGATGGCCTCATTCACCTTCTCCCATTTCAAAACCTCATCTCTTTTTTCCCACGCCCTCACCATCACCCCCACCTTCAAATACTTAGTTATCATGATCAGTGTATTACTTGGTTGGTCGGAATGCATAGGCCAAGTCAGCATGGCCACTCCCATGCTCATCCCTTCCATGCATGAGTTCCATCCACAGTGACTCATGAAAGCTGCTGTTGAACCATGAGCTAGTATATCTAGCTGTGGTGCCCATCCTCTGACCACCATTGCTATTCCTTCAACTCTCTTATCGAAGTCCAACAGCAAGCTCTTCACCCTCTCAAGCTCCGCTTCCTGACTTACATCCCCTCTATCAGCATCCCTTAGAACCCATATAAACCTCTGCTTGCTTTTCTCCAATCCTAATGCTATCTGCTCTATCTGCTCAACTGGAATTGTTGTTGAGCTTCCAAAGGCTACATACACAACTGACTTAGGCGGTTGCTTGTCCAACCATTCAGGACATGGATGACGAGGTCCAGATTTATAATCAGTTACGGTAGTAAGTGGACTCACAGGTCCTACTGCAAAAATCTTCTTACCAAGAAAGCCATCTTGTTTGGCAAGAAGATCAATGAAAGGTTCTTCAATGGCAAGTGACGTGTTGAAGAGCATCCCTTCGCATGGGGTATCTGATAATTATAATCATGTTTCTTTATTATATTGCATGTTAGGTACGTAGGTAGGTGCATGTTTGTTTTGTAACTTTGCAATAGTGGTGTCACATCAAGTCCAAAGTGCATGTGAATTGCATGAAGAAATGGTCAAAGAGGATCACGTTAATGTAGGGGCACATTGTAGCGCATGACTTAGAACGTGGTTTCAAGTGGTTACACACCACCCTCGTGCATGTTGTATTTGAAAAGGTAGTTATGTATTTGAGTTGAATATATGAAAATCTCTGAGATAGTAAGAAATGTGTTACCAGAAAAAGAGTTGTTTTTCTAATCTCCTCTTAATGTTTTTGTGAACCTTTGTGAGATCCCAAGAACAAGTTTATTTTGCTAACATCCGGTATCAAGAGCTCGGTGAAGAAGCTACTATCGCAGCCGCATGCCAAAGTACCGCAGACGAGCGAGTGAAATGTTGGGCGGCATTCAAGTGGCAGCGAATGAGAGCTTATGTGGGATTCCGTATCCCGTGTTGACGCGTAAGAACTTCTCGGTTTGGTCTATCAAAATGCAAGCCGTGTTGGAGGCGAATGATCTATAGGATGTGGTGGATCCTATAGATCCGAAGACGTCGATGGGACGCAAAAGCGAAACAAGGTGGCGCGTGCAGCCATATTCAGCGTGATCCCCGAAGATGTGCTCTTTCTTGTTGCGAAGAAGGAGAACGGCAAGGACGTGTGGACCACACTGAAAGTGATGTTCCTCGGGGCCGAGCGCTGCCGAGGCGAGGGTGCAATCCCTCAAGGAGGAGCTTGATGTCCTCAAAATGAAGAGTAGCGAGAGCGTTGAGGATTACGCTTTCAAGGTTGGCACCATTGTCAACAAGATTCGAGAGCTCGGGGAGAAAATGGAAGATTCCTACGTGGTGAAGAGGATGCTTCGCTCACTCCCCTAACAAGTTCTTGCGATTGTAAGTTCAATTGAGCACTCGCTGATTTGAACACCATGTCGGTGGAAGAACTCATCGAGGCGACTCAAGGCGCATGAGGAACGATGCGAATCGCTGATGATGGCAACAATGAGCACGTTTTGCTTACTCGGTCTTAATGGAAAGTCATGGAGGAGAAGAAATATGGCGAGGTGTCCAGCAACAACTCTACGAGAGCTTATGGTGGCGGTCGTGGCCGTGGCAAAGGCCGTGGGCGAGGACATGGTCGTGGACGCGGTGATGGCGAGCCCGTCAACGTCGGCAAGAAGTTCGATAAAACCAAGATAAAGTGCTACAATTGTCAGAATCTTGGTCATTTTGCATCTGAATGCAGATTAAGGAAGAAGGAAGATAAGGCTTATGTTGCCGAGAAGCAAGATGATGAACCAGCGTTGTTAATGGCTGAAGTATGTCATGTAGCCTATGCTGATGAAAGAAGAGTTGAGAAGGTGATGCAAACTGAAGAAAAACAACCCATCAATCTGCTCATCAATGGAGAACATGCAGATGACACTTGGTATCTTGACACGGGGGCGAGCAACCACATGACTGGGCGTCAGGACATGTTCACTACCCTAGATGTCACGGTCGGCAGGACGGTGAAATTCGGTGATGGATCCATAGTAGAGATATGTGGTCTCGGATCAGTGTTGTTCAAGTGTCAATCAGGTGAGCACAAGGTTCTAGCGATGTGTATTACATACCTTGTTTGAAAAGCAATATCATCGCTTTAGGACGACTTGATGAACGCGGATGCAAGAGCATGTCGGATAATGGCTTCTTGTTTGTATATGATAGACAACCGAAGCTACTAGCAAAAGTGAAAAGGTCAAGAAATAGGTTGTATATGGTGAGCCTGAATTTAACACAACCAATTTGTTTATTGGCAAGCATCAAGGATAATGCATGGTTGTGGCATGCTCGTTATGGGCATTTGAATTTTCAAGCTTTGAGAAAATTAGCACAGAAGGACATGGTGATCGGCATGCCGCAATTGGAGCATGTAGATCAGTTGTGCGACGGGTGTCTTGTCGGCAAGCAACGGCGTTCACCATTCCCACAAAAGGCTACCTATTGTGCCGAGCGTCCACTTCAGCTTGTACATTGCAACATCTGTGGGCCGATCACACCTGCAACACCAGCCGGGAAAAGGTATTTTATGCTTTTGGTTGATGATTTTACTCGATATATGTGGTTGGTACTACTCCAAAATAAAGATGAGGCGCTTAGTGCATTCAAGAAAATCAAGGCTGCAGTTGAGATGGAGGCAGATCTCAAGATTAAAGCATTTTGCACCGATCGCGGTGGTGAATTCACATCTAAAGAGTTCACCAAGTTCTGCGAGGATATGGGGGTGAAGCGGTTTTTAACCGCCCCATATTCTCCTCAACAGAACGGAGTAGTAGAGAGGAGAAACCAAACTATGATTGCGATGACGAGAAGCTTGTTGAAGAGCAGTAAAGTGCCAAGCAAGTATTGGGGTGAAGCAGTTACAACTTCCATCTACATACTAAATCGAGCTCCCACGCGAAGTGTGTTAGACATGACACCCTATGAAGCTTGGCATCAAAGAAAACCCAATTTACATCACTTTCGTACTTTCGGGTGTGTTGGGCATGTCAAGGTGACAACTCCACATGTGAAAAAGCTGGAAGATAGGAGCATTCCCATGGTATTCTTTGGCTATGAGATAGGAAGCAAGGCATATAGGGTATTTGATCCTGTGCAAAAGAAGCTCCATGTCTCCCGTGATGTCATTTTCGATGAGAAAAGGCATTGGCAATGGGACACAACAATTGAAGAAAATATGCAAGACTTGGGTGGCACTTTTCTATCGCGCATTATTCTACTAATGATGCAGGGAACCAAAGATATGGGTGGTGTAGATTCAGCAGTACTCGATCATGATGAACCTAACAACTCTCCAAAGACATCGTTCCCACATGTGATCAGGGCGGGAGCACTTGTTGGAACACAGGCTGCATCTCCGCTCACTGCATCACCAAATTTGTCACCAACTATGACATTACGCACTCCATCATCGAACTCATCCACAAACAAGCCACATCGGTTTTGTTCCATGCAGGAATTGTATAATGAAACTTCAGAAGTTGAGATGGAGTATTCCGGGTTGTGTATGCTAGCAGTGAGGAACCCAGGGAGTGTTGAGGAGGCACGTAAGCATGAAAGCCGAGACGTGCTATGCAAGAGGAACTGGAAGCAATTGAAGATAATGAGACATGAGATCTTGTTGATTTGCCACCTAGTCACCAACCCATTGGACTCAAATGGGTATTCAAAGTGAAGAAGGATCCAAATGGTGAAATAATGAAGCATAAAAGCTCGCCTCGTTGCAAAAAGGGTATGTGCGTAAAACAAGGTATTGATTTTGATGAAGTTTTTTGCACTGCTAGGATCGAAACTATTAGGGTTACTCATTGCTTTGGCGGCTCAAGAATCATGGGAGGTGCACCATATTGATGTCAAGTCGGTATTCCTTAATGGTGAACTCAAAGAAGAGTGTATGTGGCTCATCCTCCTGGTTTTTGGCTGATCGAGTGGTGAAAGAAAAGTGTTGAAGCTAAGGAAGGGATTGTACGGACTTCGACAAGCGCCGAGAGCTTGGAATGCAAGGCTTGACAAGAGCCTTGTCTCACTCAGATTAGGGAAGTGCCATTTGGAACATGCAGTTTACAAGAAGCATATTGGCAAGTCTTGCCTTCTAGTCGGGGTGTACGTCGATGATCTAATCATCACAGGCTCTAACAAGGTTGAGGTAACCAAGTTTAAGGATCAGATGAAAGACTTGTTTAGCATGAGCGATCTCGGTCTCTTAAGCTACTACTTGGGAATAGAAGTAGTTCAATCATGCCATGGAATCGGATTGTGCCAAGCAAGTTATGCAGCTAAGATACTTGAGAAAACAGGATTGGAAAGTTGTAACTCAGTCCAAGTTCCCATGGAGGCCAAACAAAAGTTAAGCAAGAAGAGTACAACTCCACCGGTTGAAACAACTGAATACCGGAGCATTGTGGGATGCCTCAGGTACTTAGTTAACACCCGACCGGACATAGCTTACGCCGTTGGGATTGTAAGTCGATTCATGGAATCGCCAACAACAGAGCACATGGCAGCGGTGAAACAAATTCTGAGATACATTCGAGGGACTCTTGACCTTGGATGTATGTATATGAAGAAAGGACTAAAGGAGCCATATCTCGTGGGATACAGTAACAGCGACATGGCCGGCGACGTGGATGATAGGAAGAGCACCACCGGTGTCGTTTATTACCTTGGCTCCAACCTAGTGACATGGGTGTCACAGAAGCAAAAGACAGTGGCTTTATCCTCTTGTGAAGCCGGGTATATAGTAGCTACTACGGCATCATGTCAAGGTATTTGGCTTGGGAGGCTATTGGAAGAGTTGATGGAGGATGTGAAGAGCAAAGTTGTTTTGAAGGTGGATAACAAATCGGTATAGCTCTTTTGCAAGAACCACATGTATCACGATCGAAGCAAACACATTGACACAAGGTACCATTTTATTCGTGAATGTATTGAAGACCGAGGAGATAGAAGTGGAGCATGTGCGCACTAATGATCAATTAGTCGACATTATGACAAAGCCGCTAGGACGTTTGAAGTTCTTAGAGATGCGATAAAGTTGGGTCTTCAAGTCGTGAAGAAGAAAACAAGATTAGGAGGTGCATGATAATTATAATCATGTTTCTTTATTATATTGCATGTTAGGTAATCGTAGGTAGGTGCATGTTTGTTTTGTAACTTTGCATTAGTGGTGTCACATCAAGTCCCAAGTGCATGTGAATTGCATGAAGAAATGGTCAAAGAGGATCACGTTAATGTAGGGGCACATTGTAGTGCATGACTTAGAACGTGGTTTCAAGTGGTTACACACCACCCACGTGCATGTTGTATTTGAAAAGGTAGTTATGTATTTGAGTTGAATATATGAAAATCTCTAAGATAGTAAGAAATGTGTTACCAGAAAAAGAGTTGTTTTTCTAATCTCCTCTTAATGTTTTTGTGAACCTTTGTGAGATCCAAGAACAAGTTTATTTGCTAACAGTATCATAGTAATGTTTCTTAGAGAAGGTACTGACCTCTTCAGGGAAGGTGTCGGGTAAGGGAGAGAAGAGGATGTCGGGTTTGGATTTGCTTTCATAGAGGTAGGAGAGTATATAGTTGGCAGGGGTGCACTGGAACTTGAAGGTATGGATGGAGGGATGGAGGCGGCATCATCAATGACGAAGGACATGAGAGGGTCGTGGATGAGGATGAGAGGAGAAGAGAGGAGAGGGAGTGGAGGAGAGAGGAGATTGGAGAATGGAGGTGGTGGATGAGCGAACTCCCCAAATAGGGACTAAGTGGGAAGGGAAGCCGTGAGTGGAGTTGGGGTTGGGGGGTGGATGGAGGAAGAGAAGGGATGGGGATATCATGGAATGTGATGTTGTGGAGTGATGTGGAGGTCCAGCCTAGGAGACTGTGGCGAGCTTGGTGGTTGTGGATGGAGGAGGAGGCGAAGTGGGCGGGGAGGCCATGGGATGAGAGAAGGAGGGAGAAATGGAGGAGTGTGTTAAGGTGGCCTTGTGTTGGGAATGGAACTACTAGAATTGGGATTTTGTTATCCAGGATTCGAAATTCCATTTCTTGGGATGATGATGATGATGCTTTGAGTGGAGGAATGCGAGTGGTGCGATAATATAAAGAAGGTGGCGGGCTGGGTAACCAGTGCCCATCGGTAGAAAGGTTTTTCAGTAGGGCACTGGGCGGTGATTTTTCGGGCCAGATAGGCCCTTGCCGCCTTTTACTTGGGAAAGAGGAAAGACATGGTTGACTCAATTGGCTTGAGAAACAAGAAAGCTTATGTTTCAAGCTTTTCCAATTTTGTATTATACGTATATGATTATATAGTATGTTGGGACTTGTTGGTTGAGTGGAAGTGGACGCACAGGCTATATATATATATATATATATATAATATATATAATATAATAGAGAACCCATCATCTAGGGACGTCCCTAGATTTCAAATCTAGGGATGTCCATAGTAGCCATCGGATGAAAATCTGACGACTCTTATCATTGTGAACAGTAGAAACCGCGTTCTACGGTGGTGTCTGATGATCATGAACAAAGGTGAAAAAGGTGATACAGTGTTTATATAATCAATCAACCATCGGATGATGATCCAACGGCTTAGATTTAAAAACATCACTAGATTTGAAATCTAGGGACGTCCCTAGATGATGTTTTCCCAATATAATATATA
>NC_052472.1:20907329-20943327 GCF_009730915.1 Dioscorea cayenensis subsp. rotundata
AAATATAAAGAAGAAAAAAACATAATATATTTTACCATAATTTAAATTATTTCTTTTCTGAGATTAAAATGTAAAATCTATGAAAATACAATTTTAAATCTATAATTCAATAGATAAATTAAACTAAATAACTCATAACCCAGTGATATATGTCTTATTACGAAAAGTGAGTGTGAGACATTTAAGAGATATTGAGTTTGAGCCTCGTAAGACTCAATAGTAGCAATGGGTTCTCTGTTATGGGTAAGTCTTGAATGCACACCCTAAATTTATAATACGATACAAAATATAAATAAATAGAGAAAAAAAATGAATATAAACATCAAAATAAAAGATTTATAATGTAAATACTGATAATATTTACAGTCATAGTTCTTAATTCATTAATTTTAAATTTTAAAAATAATAATAATAATTTTTTTATTTTAAAAAATAAATCAAAGATAAATATTCAAATGCCAAACCCATTTGGTTTGGAACCATACCCATGTTGATCATAGCCGGCCTGTGCTAGGGGAGGATGGTAACCACCAGAATAGCTGTCCTACCCATGGCTTGATTGTTACCCTGTAGCAACTGATTGTGGATAAGCATCCATGTATGACCCTTGAGAGTTGTAGCGGCCAGTTGGTGGTTGCCCGTAGTTATAACTGCTGTTATTATCAGCAGGGGTAGAAGAGTTCCCAACAGATAACTGCTAATTGTAATAATCATAGCCACTTCCTGGTGTAGTTTGTTGAGATGGTGGATTAGAATATTGGTCCCAACTAGTAGAGTATCCACCTGATGTAGACGCAGATGGATAGCCACCATAAGCAGATTGGGAAATGTTATACTAAGGAGGCTGTTCTGGATATGTTCCGGGCTGCATGTAACCATAACCAGGTTGTTGCATGGGAGGTGGCCGTGGTGTGTTGAGCTTTGGTCCACACACGTGCACGTCACTAATAGGTGCTTGTCGCCATTATATATATATATATATATAAGCCGTTTGATTTGAGTGGTTAAAAGCACTAATATGGGTTCGTCGTGTAATGTGCAAAAACGTGCATACCTCTTGACAGGTATGTTTAAGGTAATAACTCACATGTGATAGAGATTCTAACAGGTCTTTACTGTTTTGTAAAAAAAAAAAAATCAAATAAATTTAATTTGATGGATAATATATCTGATTTTTACGTGTTTACATAATTTTTTTTTCAGATATCTTTAGAAATCCGATATTTTGTATAGGTTAAACCTTGAAGCGATCTAGTACCCTATCTATCCGATTAAACTTTTCGGTTTTTCCAACACTAAAGTATAACATTAGTAAGTAAATATAAATACGTTGAGAGGGTGTTATGTTATGTTAGTAACAACCACTGCATTAGAAATGGGTAACACTTTCCTAGTTAAGTGAGAGGTTGAGGATCGATTCTCCCTCACAATATTGGTTAAGGTAATTAGTTTATTTTACAAATGTGACAAGTGTATATATAGTCAAGGGTGTTGATGTGCTCCACGCAAGTGTATGGGATCGCCAAGTAATACCTCGTGTAAAAACACGAGGGATCGTATTCCTCAAGGCTAAAGATCTACTATTACTCCTTCATCGCCTACTATCTAGCCTAACATCTTAAACAAGAGGGTTTATTCTACTAGACGCAAGAAAGTAAATACGATACGACTATAAAAATTAAAGAACAAAGCAAGAGATTGTAAGAGCTATAGTAAAATGTAAAGGCCTATGGATGTGGATCCCCTTGAGAGGTCATCATGATACATGGATAAATAACAAAAGATAGCAAGGGTGATTTAGACCGAGGGATCTCTAGATTAGATCGACCCCAATTTCTCGGTGATTGAACCCTAATCCCATACAAATATTGATTGGGATTTCTTCCTAACCAACACCCCTATGATTGCATTAAGTACAAGAAGATCCCAAGATAAGGGTACCTTTAACCTAAGTTTACCCTTATAGATCGGAGGGCTACCGATATCCAATTTCTCGGTGTATCGATACAAGAAAACCCTTTTTAGTTCATTAATGATCTAATACACGCGAGTAGGTCACATCTACGTGTATAATTCAAGAAAAAAGTACGGATCTCTCAATTGAGTAGTTCTTGGCATAAAGAACAATGAACTAAATCGTAAATCGACCCAAGCATTGCAATTAAGTAAAAATCATCCAAAATACATGATGAAACCCCCAAAGTTCACCAACACCCGGTGGCCTTGGGGGTCTAGTGTGCCATCATACAAGTAATAACAACAAAGTTAAAAAAAAAAAAGCATAAATAGAGTTCATAGATGACACTCCCTAATCAAAATGATGAAGAAAAAGATGGAGATCCGGCCGAATGACGCTTCCCCCGTCCAAGAAGTGCCGAATGATGCTTCCCCTAGCCGAAAGGCCGTTTCTCGGTCCTTGATCCTTCCTTCCTTGGTGATAGATCTCTCCCTTTGATGATGAAGCTCTTGCTATCTTTTCTAGCCTTAGAATGTTGCCTTAAAGAGATTTCTTCGTTCTTCGTTCTTCGTTCTTCTTCTTCTTCTCCTCTCCAAGTGGTGGCTAAAGACTCCCTTTCTTGCCCTAAAAGTGTACTTTTATACTCCCGGGGTATACGGGCTATATAGGGGTCGTATGGGGTGCGATTGGGCACAAAACTTGGATGAATCATGGCTTGACAAGCCCCATACGGCCTTTATGCGGCACGTATGGAGGCCGTATGAGCTAGGCTAAACTCTGTCCTGAAAATCCTCTACAGTAGCGCTACAGTGAAATTGCTACATTACTCAAGGTACAAGTAATATTATATAATACTAGCAACAGTATTATACCACAGTAAATATGCTACAGTGTTGTGACATGGTTTTCTTCTCTTTTTCACCCTAATCGTATCCTTGTGTTCTCTGTGGCTTCTCTATACCCTACAAAGCAAATAACACTCAATTAAGCATAAAACAGGATCAATTCTAACAAAATACATGTTAAGCGTATAAAATAGATATAATAAAATACATACATTTAGACACTTAACAGGTGTACATATAAGCCAAAAATCTAATTGTTCAGCTTGTGCATTTTCATTCGATAATACATGATTTTGGTTGCAAGCCACATCCATATTTGGGGATTTGTTACTATAAATATGTCTTGCTGGATTTAAACTTGGGTCTCTTAAATCCCCACACACTAACTCCTTATGCGACGAGGTTAATGTCGTCTGGGTTATAAATTCTATAATAGGTGGAAGGCTTACTCACCTTATATAAAAAAAAGTTATTTTAATAACTATTTAACTTAATAATGTTATTTTGAAATATATTTGTTAGGATTTATAAACGACACCAACACAAGATATTAAAATACAGTGGGGACAAACATAAATGAAGAAGACAACAAATTTACGTAGTTCGGTTTTTTGATGTCTACATCCATGAGAGGACAAGGAGAAATATTTCACTATAGAAATTGTAGTTTTACAAATAGAGATTTTACTCAATACCTCTCATCTAAAAAACCCTAAAACATCTATCATTTAAGAACCACTCTTAGCGTTTTGTTTTTATGTGTGTACGTGTGTATCTTAACAATGGCCAAAGGCCATGCATTTCTAGGCAAAATGGAGCAACAAAAAAGTTCATGCTTCCATACATAGATGTCAAAAATTGTGGCTCCATGCATGTAAGAAAATGAGGCTTCATACGAGTTAAAACATGCTCGTTAAAGTGATTTATCCATCTTTTCAAAAAAAAAAAAAATGCTTGTCAAAAAAGTGAAGGATTAACTTAGGATTTAGGCATTGTAATATGTAAATAATATGTGTAAAATTCAAGGCATATTTTGCACCCTGGACCATATCCATTAAAATGTGTTTTTCAATTCTTCTAAAAAAACTCCTAGGAAAAGTATAATTATTATAAAAATAATAATTATTTTTTCCTTGCATTAATATGATTAAAAAAATATTTAAATAAAATTATAAAAAAAGTAACTTTTTCATTATTTTCTCACCGACTCATATGATGGAAAATTGCTATATATGTTATGAGAGAAAGTACAATATTCATTTAAAATGTGTTTTTCAATTCTTCGAAATAGACTCCTAGAAAAGTATAATTATTATCGAAAAATCAATATATTTTTTTCTTACATTAATACGTTGGGGAAAAAGAGTTTAAAATAAAATTATAAAAAAGTAACTTTTTCCTTATTTTCTCACCGACTCATGATGGAAGTTTGCTATGTATGATATGAAAGAAATATATTTTTTATAAGGATATACTAATATATGTTATCATCATTTTGAGTTTATTATTTACATTGACGTTATTATTTGGAGGCCCAAATCATATATTTATATAAATTAAATTAATTTATCGTATGATTTTGATCCAATCATTTCTCTTATTTTTAATTTTTTTTTAATTTTTTTTTCCTCTAATGATGCAATCATGTTTTTAAATAAGACGAAAATATATTTAATCCCAGAATTATATCTTTCACATTTCTTAAACTAAGTAAAAGGTAAAGGACAGAAAAAAAATCCTAAACTATGAAAAAATTATAGTTTTTTATCTTCATTTATTTTTTAAATATAACATTTTTATCTTTCAACACTAAAACGAACTTTTAAATATAATTCATTATCCAAAAAAATGCCCTTACTTGTCTAGAACTTATATTTTGTATACAAACTATTAATGCAAATTTACTTCAAATTTTTTTACCGTGATCAAGATTTATATATTTATATAAATATTTATTAATTTAATCTATCCTAGAAATTTGAATAGGTGATCAATTATTTTATATTAGCAAGATCGAGGTAAGCCTTGTTATTCCATTGACCTTTGACAATCTATTAGACAAATGTGGTTTGAGTGAGAAATAGAATTAAAGTTTAGTATTTATTAAAGTGGAGGGAAGCCATCAGTGAGGAATGAATAAGATAGCAACATACCTTATCCTCAATGCCAACAATGCTATGAGTCATCATTTGTCAACACATTCAAAGATTTTCTTTTTATTTTCCATAATTTTCTGGCTAATTAACTTTAAAAATTAATAATATTTTTATTATATATATATATATATATATAATTATTTATTGACCAATAAAAAAATGGAACTCTCTCACTAATTTTATTTTGCATAGGTAGAAACTCAAATTCGAAACTATCCCCAACTTAAAAGAGTAGTATGATAGGGATGTTTGTCCAACTTTTTATATGCCTAAAGATAATTCAGTACATAATCGATGTGGAACTGAACTTAGTTGTAATCACGTGACATATTTGAACAAATTTTATAAACTAAGCCTCTCATATTTGGACCAACTTCATTGATAATATATATATATATATAGAGATGACAAGGGAGGGTAAGGATGTGCATGGGGCGTTGAATTAATATCTCAATAAATACGTACTCTGATTTTACATGAGTTTTAAAGTTTACCGAATTCTCTTTAAAATGAACACTCTAGTAGAAGAGACATGGTGGCTAGTGGTACCAATAGATATTAGGCACCGATATTTTTTTTTGGTTATATTTAGTTTAAATAAAAAAATTAATCCTGTTTTGACTAAATATAAAAAATTTATTTATAGACATAAATAAATAAATAAATAAATAAATAACAATTACTATATATATATATATATATATAAAGAAATCATCACACACAAAGAAAACCCCTCCTAATCAATTCAAATCCTGTTTTGCAAACACTTGGTCATGTTCCCCATCGTTCGACGTCTTCCTCTCAATCTCCCAAAATCCATCCCTCTCCTCCACTCCTCCGCCCTCAACCTCACCGCCATCACCACCCCAACCTCCTCCCAAACCCTAGACTTCGATGACACCCACCGCCTCTTCTCCTCCATCTCCCACCTCCTCCCTCATCTCCTCCCTCTCCCATCTCTACGCCATGGCCTTCTCTCCTCTCGTTGATCTCGGCATCACCGCTCTCAGATCTCGATTGATCTCAGAGACGGAGATCGGGCGGCGAGCAATCAAGGCCACGGCCTACTCTCGCTTCTGCGCCGGCGAGGACGCGGAGTCGGCGGCGAAGACGCTGACGGAGCTCTGGGGTCGTGGGATGCGGGGGATCTTGGATTATGGGCTTGAGGACGCTGAGGATAACGCCGCTTGTGATCGGAACTTGGCCGGATTCCTTCACACCGTCGAGATGACGTCATCGCTCCCGCGCGATTCGGTGAGTTTTTCTTGAATCGTGATTCACTTTGGGTTTTTTTTGTCTGAGATTCCTTTTGTTTGTTACCGAGAGATTCGGAAATGATTCCACGCCCTCGTTTTCGCCCTCGTTTTCGTTTTCGTATTCGTATTCATTTTCTTCGATCAGTGTTTGTTTGTGATCTCTAGGTGTGTTTGTGGTGCTGATTTGATTCACTATTTTTTTGTATATAATTACAAAAATTATCGCATCTTTTCTCTCTTTCTTTTTAGTCTCTCTACTTTCGATAAAATCTCTCCCGATTAGTCTCTTTATTTTTTTGAAAATGTCTTGACTCAATTGAAATGTTCATTAGTCCTCTACTTTTAAAAAAATCGCTCGACTTGGTTTTTTATTTGGGATCGTTTTTAAAAAAATAGAGGGACTAGTTTGGAAGCATTCTAATTAAATAAGAGCGTTTTCAAAAAGTAGAGAGTTAGTCGAGAACGTTTCTAAGTAGAGGGATCAAAAATGAAAGAGAGAGAAAAGTAGAGGGACCCATAATTTTTTTTAAATTTTATTAATATAAACAAGGAAAAGTATAATTTGCTTAACAATCCCTCCACCAGTCCACCTTTCTAAACTTACGTCTCTATTGTAAGTTTGTAACTTTTAAATCTATCTAATATTTTAATTTAGTTTTTCAAACTTTGACCTCTAATCCTAAATTCTCAGGACTGATATGAAGAGACTAAAAAGATTACAATTTAAAGTATATAGATTAAAGGTATATATATATTTTTTTTGAAAGGATGACATTATAACAATAATCTTTTTGGGTTATTATTCAAAGGGTGTTTTTTATATATAAATAAAAATAAGTGATGGTATATTTAAATTGGGATAGAAATGAAATTGTAACTCTTTTATTGTAGGGTGGTCAGAAAAGTTGGCTTTAAAGTCTACAAGATTTAAATGAATTTTTATATGTATTGTTGAAGTAATATTTAGGACCACATTGAAATTTCTATCTAGGGAAGTTGGAGAGTTCACAAGCAAAGTTGAAAATTTTAAGAGATTATAAATAAATTTTAGATTATTCAAAGGAAAGAAATTTGTGATTGCCGCTTGATGGCACTAATTTCCTAAATTTAAACACATTAAACAAGGAAGTTGATATTCTTGCCACATCATATATATATATATATATGTGTTATATTTTCTACTTCAACATCCCTATCCATGTATTTGACTAATTAAGGGATGTTTATAGTGTGATACGCAACCCAAAAGTTTCTCCCCTTTTTAACATTAAAAAAGCTCCCCAAATGCCATTCGAACTTTGGTCACATCTCATAGTCATTGGTGGAGAATAAACTTTTTAATACCATTTTTAATAACCATAGAACTAGCATATGAAAGCCAAATTTAGCACTAGTTATGCATCAGTTGTATAGCAAATGTCTCCAAAAGTGCTCCAAAAGCATCTCTTTTTATAAGTGAATTTATACTCTCAATCTTGACAGCAAGGAACTTACGTAAACAAGTCAATAAAATCCTAAATTTCAATTTTTTTCATATTTTATTTCTGTTTTTTTAGTTGGTAACAATTTCATATGATTAATTCTGATGTTGTAACAGGTGAGCTTTGCATGTGTCAAGATTACAGCAATATGCCCAATAACATTGCTTGAAAGAGTGAGTGATTTACTAAGATGGGAGCAGAAGAAGAAAACAATAGACCTCCCATGGAAGTCACACTCTCTTCCAATCCTCTCACCTTCCAGCCCTCTCTACCACACCCCTTCCTCTCCTCCACCTTTATCAGAAACCGAAGAACAAGACCTCCGGCTTGCCGAAGAAAGACTAACCACCCTCTCCCAGAGATGCAGTGACTTCAATGTCCCTCTACTCATTGATGCAGAGTACACATCAGTGCAACCAGCTATTGACTACTTAACATACTCAGCAATGCTCAGGTTCAACCACAATGACCGACCAATCGTTTATGGTACAATTCAGGCCTACTTAAGGGATGCCAAAGAGAGGTTGATGCTTGCAGTGGAGGCTGCTGAGAAGGAGAGAATTTCTATAGGTTTCAAGTTGGTCAGAGGTGCTTACTTAACAAGAGAAACAGAACTTGCTTCATCTTTAGGTGCAGCTTCACCCATTCACAGCAGTATAGAAAAAACACATGCATGTTACAATGACTGCACCTCCTTCATGCTTGGAAAGGTTGTCAGTGGGTCTGGTTCTGTTGTGCTTGCCACACATAATTTTAACTCAGGTAATTAAGATCTCTTTTTACCAAAACCAGAACACATGCTATCTGAGTTCGATTAACTTAATGTTATCAGTGGTATATAGGAAAATTTGCAGCAGCAAAAGCTGAAGAATTGGGGATTGATAAAGGAGATCAGAAACTGCAATTTGCACAGCTGAAAGGAATGGCTGAAGCACTGTCAATAGGATTGAGTAATGCTGGTTTCCGAGTTAGTAAGTACTTGCCTTTTGGACCTGTGGATCAAGTCATCCCTTACCTTCTCCGCAGGGCTGAGGAGAACAGAGGTTTCCTCTCTGCTTCCACTTTGGACAGGCAACTCATGAGGTGGTACAATTCAATATGAAATTAATAAAAAATAAACATCATCGTCTATACATTTATCAGCATGGTTTTTATGTTTTTCTTATTCTGTATATATTTTTATTTTCCAGGAAAGAGATAAAGAGAAGATTAAAGACAATGCTTTCAGGAAGGGGATGAATGTGCAATAGGTAATTATGATACAGTATAATAACAAGCAGAATTGCATGTACATGTGCATTAATCTGACTAAAAAAAAGAAATATATGGACAGAAAGATATAAATGTTGTTTGTGTACTCTGTCTGGTTCATGCACTCTGTCCATTTTCCACTGAATTTGGATACTAATAATGTACCTTTTATCTATATTATCTCAGAGTTGCAAGATCAGCAAACACTTCTGTGTGTTTTTGGACATTGTAGATGCATGTGGGACAGTGCTCACATGAAGAAAGATATGATTTTCTAAAAAAGGAACTTCTAATATACCTGATAACTATTGATTTAATAACTTATTCTTTAATAGGGGCGGATAGGATATCACGTGAGATTTTGGCTGTTTTTGTTCTTTTTCAAGGGAAAGAATACCATCTTTAGACATTGTAACCACCTTATTCCTATTATTTGACCCTACATATATAGGATACTTAATCATCAGTTAGTGCAAACCAACCACAAAAATAAACCCAGAGTTGTCATACTTATATTTACAAACCAATGAATTTTGAGCTAAAACTTAGTTTAGTATGCCGCTTGAAGTGAATTAATTTATTTTTAAACAGGCATTCTATAAACAAACCAATCAACAAGATTTTGGCACTACTTAATTCAAACCAAACATAAATTAACTTACCAACGCAGGCTATTAGTTACTCTAATGTCATTTTCTCCATTAATATAATTATAACTACTAAAAAGACAACTAAATGCTTTAGAGTTCAGAGACTCTCCACTGGTAACACTAATATAAATTTGAATCATTTGCTTCAAAGTAATTGAAACTAAGCGCATTCCCATTAACAGAGGACAGATAATGCAAAACTAAATGATAATAAACAGAGTTTCATTAATGGAAGCATGTCATTAGAAGCATACATTATCAAACAAGTTAGCTTGATGGTAGCTAACAAGCTTTATAGTTTATATGTCAAACTTTATTACTGAATAACATGAGACGTAGAAATTCATGAACTAAATATTATAAATCATTCATTTTTTTATGCAAAAAGGGTTCGGTCATGCAACATTGACACCGTCGATACATTAGAAACATATTGTTATTGGTATTACATTTTAGGAACATGATTCATTGGAAATTATCAAAGCTTTGGTGACAGTTTAACTTTTGGGCCAGACTTTATAGACTCACCACTAATTGATGATGGATTACTGTGTAATTTCGCTCTGACTTTGTACAATACTGCATGTACTTCTTCAAAATGAGGATTCGTTGCAACTTTAACATTTTCGATCCATTGTAGGATCTTTTTATGTGGATTTAATATTCTCTCCCGATCCTTTTTGTCCAAAAGCTGCACGAAGAATGAAAAATAAATAATTTAATTAATAACCCCAGTGTGACAACACTCATCAATTTTTTTTAAAAATTATATTGAATGTAAATTTGAAGTTTGATATTGATTCTCAAAATATTGTAACATCAAACAAAGAAAAAGAATAACAAGGCTCAAATGATGCGGTGATGGATAAAAGTAATTTTAGTAATCGCATAGTAGCAACAAGGAACTCATGCTGAATAATCTCAGGAATGTTTTAACAATAAGTGAATGCTTGATAAACTAACCTCCAATTGCATTATCTCACAAACGAGGCTGAGGTCTGCAATAGAGGGTTGAAAATTTCCCAACAAGAACTTCGAGTTTCCTTTAAGCCAAATGCCTTCGATTTTTGAGATAGATGAGTCCAGAATTTTCTCTGCTTCCTTTGCTGCTTCCAGATTTAATGGAAGACCAAATTTTGGTGCCAATACACTGTTAAAAACAAGGGAGGCTGCATAGGAAGACAGTGAATCTTATAAGCCCTCTAAGATGACCTTACCCACCTTTAAATGGGATTTTTAAATAATTGGAGGAGCATGAATTTATATTAACAATAAATATAAAAACTGCCACCATGGAGCCTAATACAACATATAATTTCAAGCCACTCATTGAGTAGCTGTGCATTGAAATCATATATAAAGCATGATTCATAGAAAAAAAAAAGACATCATAATAGCACAAAAACTTTGCTAATGTTACAAATCCATTGTCAAATAGCATATGGATATGGGTGCTTAATACATACAACGGTATTCAACATGGAGCACATAATGATGATTTGTTTAGAAAATATACCAGCTAACTGATATTTGTGATCAAAAGTATATGAAGGTTTCATAGGTAGTAAAAGTTGAATGCTCGAAAACAGAAACTGAGTTCTTGAGGTCTAAATTATACTTCGAGAGAGGATTGAATGGCTACTTAACTGCTTTTATGTTTGTCCACGATATACTTGGAAGTGAACATGAAAGAAGTACCAAATGTATAGGTTGTTAATTAGATATTACTGAAATATTCTAGTACCTGAACCACGCCGTAGGTTTGAATGATGCCAATCCAAGATTGCCTCAATTCTGGCTCTGTTAGAAACATCGGCAGGATACCTAACAACAAGGTTACAGATATCCATTAAATAAACTCAGAAACTCCAAAAGGCGAAGAACGATAAAAAAACAAAAGAATGTATTATACTGGTGAGGCCAAAAACCACCCTTGATAAAAAATCAGCCAACAAGAATGCTTGAAAACATGTCACTCTGGCTTGGTTCTCCAATTCAGCAGTAAACAGAAAGGCATCACTCAGATTTCTTCCCTTGCTTATTTCAGCACATTAACCAATCACAATTTTATACAAGAGGCCATGGTAGGAGACATTGATGACCACATGAATCATTAAAACATTATTAATTTGATCCTAAAAATTCGTAAAGAGAGGGACTATTTCCACATCTAAATCTGCAAGAGGGACTATTTCCATAGCTAAATCTACAAGACATCCAGATTCATGCAAGATCATATTCTAGTTCTTGCCACGAATGCCATTAAAATCAATTTATGTAGCAATGTCAAGCTTCATAGTTTGCAAGCTTGCAATCATAATTATTATAATAATCTTTTAAACAAAAGATGAAAAAAGAACCAATTAAGACAAGGACATCTCAAATGCAAAATTACCAGTTGTCCGGAACTCCTGGGAATGTACAAACCAGGTACCTCAGAATTGCATGACTGTTCATAAACAATGGAATACAATGAATAATAAAGTCAGCATCACAACTAACACAGCAGAAATTATCTTTGTAGAAGTTAGCCAGTGTGTATTGATTTAAAACTATCACCAAAACAAGAATGAAACATCAAGGAATGATCACAATACCCAATTCCTTCTTAATGACAATAGTGAAATCATAAATGAATTGTTTTGAAAGCTTTAACTTTCAATTAGATGAACAAAACAGAAGCCAACAAAAATCAAAAGAAAACTTGGAATTACCTCTCAAACAGCTTAAACCTTCCATCAACAATAGCCGGAACTTGTCTCATCGGATTTATTTCTGCAAAAGCACAGCACAATCAACAAACAATATTTCCCTGAAAACAAGACAAAAATTTGATCTTTTTGGATAAGCAAGCAAGAGGGATCCAATTCCACAAATTTCAATACTTTTCAATCAACTATCACGTTTTCTACAAACATCTCAAGAAATTAAAATATCAACTTAAGAATTCAAAAGAAAAAAAAAAAAGGGATTTAACAATCAAAGACCTTGGAATTCGGGACTTCGTTGCTGGGCCTTGGCGAGATCAATCCTCACCTCCTCGAAATCAATCCGGTTCATCCTAAAATCCAAATCAACAAACCCTAACTCAGCTCAACAAAATCACACTAGTAAGGCAAATTCCTTGAAAATTATGAACAAAAATCACTAAAATAACAAACTAAACATAAAAGCCAGATGACGAATTCGAAAATTTTCAATAATTACTTGCAAAATATTATGATCGCACGCGATGGCTGCGACATCCGATCGGTGTACACCTTCAGCTTCATCATTCTCTCTCTCTCTTTCCAGTCTGCTACAAAACCACTAGTTCTGTTTTATTATGTAGGAATTTTTTTTACAGATATACCCCCTAAAAAATTCAAAATTACACAATATCTTTACCATTGTTGATGTACTGTCCACCTTAGAAAAAAATAACACAAAACTGAGATTTTTTATTCTCCTCACTAAATTACTTTTAGCTAATTATTTATTTTTTATTCTTTTAAGAAGTACGAATTACTCATTTCAACCATTATGGTAAAGGGAGCTTATCTCTCTTTGTAAGGGAAAGAATTATCACCTTTGAACATTGGATTTTTTTTTTTAGTATTTTTTAAGTTTATAAATAAAATAGGTATATAGATAAAAAAATATTTTTAAAATATATACTTGTTTCATAAATAGCTATACATGAAAATGAAATATATATATATATGTATATAACATATTTATTTTATACCATTTGATAATCCAAAGTAAACAATAAAATTAGTTTTTTTAATAATGTGGATAAGCCATTAATCTCAACCGATGTGGGAGATAATAGTACTCTAGTTGTGAACATATTTAAGAAAATCTTTTTTATTTGGAACTTGTTTGTTTTTTCAAAGCCATCTATACATGAATTAAAATTTGTTTTAGTAGAGACTTATTGTGAACTGATGCACCTATGGCTACTCCTAGTAGTGATATTAAAAAATTTGAACATCTTCCCCTGCTTTGGACCTAAGTATCTTTTGAAATGCTCCATTGAGTGCTTGTTGGTGCCATTTATCTTTAAAAATCTAAACATCTTCTTTTGTCTTTGTTTGATACAGCAGTATCATACCATCATCAATAATACATTGCAAGAAATTAATTTGACAGAAAATGTTAAAGCTTTGATGGAAGTTTGCCTTCTGTGAAGGATGTCATAATCTTATCACTCACTGATGATCTTTGTCTTTGCAACTTCGCTTTAAGTCTATAAAGGACTGCATGTACTTCTTCAAAATGAGGACTTGTTGCAGCTTTCACATTTCCAACTCATTCCAGAATTCTTCCATGGCGGTCTAATATTCTCTCATGATCTTTCTCATCCAAAATCTGGGTCAAAAATTGGAGGAAAACAAAACAAATTTATCAAACAGAATAAAAGCCTTTATCAAAATTTTGACAGGCATCACAGAAAGATGTATGCAACTCTAAAAATGTAACACTGGCACAGAAAAATAGCTTGGATAAGATCAACTTGATTTGATCAAGGACATGATAGCTTATGGAAAGTGAAGCAGGATAAAAAGTCATCTAACACCTAGAGGTTGGACTAGTCTGGTTGATTGTATTGATAAAAGAAGTAATAAATTTCATAAGCAATGTACAACTAAAACGCAATCCAAAACTGCTTTTTAAGTGTGGCATTAAGGAATGCAAATCAAATTATTTCATAAGGTCTAAATGATAAGTGAATGCTTGAAGTTATTGTGCTAAGTAAACTAACCTCCAGTTGCATTATCTCACAAACAAGACTGAGATCTGCAATAGATGGCTGAGAACTACCTAGCAAAAATTTTGCATTTCCTTTGAGCCAAATTGTCTCAATTTTTGCAAGAGATGAGCCCAAAATTTTCTCAGCTTCCTTTGCTGCTTTTGGATTCAATGGAAGGCCAAGTGCTGGTCCTGCTATGCTGTTCACAATGATGGAGGCTGCAAATCAATATAGAGAAATTTATAAGCCCTCAAAGTCATTAGATCCTGTCATAAAATAGGAAAATTTCGGGAATATTCAATTTGCAAAGCATAATATTTATCATGAAGCCTCACACAATGAAAAGTAATACATGTACAACAGTTATTAGTTATTTTATGCGACAAATATTATAGCACCTGCTCCTAGCCTTAGGTTCGAATGGTGCCAATCTAAGATTGCGTCAACTTTAGCTCTGATAGAAAGATCAGCAGGATACCTAACAGAAAGCAGAAAGGATACAAAAATCCATCAAAGCTAGTTCCAAAATACAAAAGAAGGGTATAGTGATAAACACACGCACACAAACGGATCATATTGAAAATAAGACCATCCTTTATACACAGTTAACCAACAAGATGCTTCAAAAGATCTCTCTTTGGCTATGTGCTCCAATTTACATGTTAATCAAAGGCATTGACTATCTCTGTTTTCTTGCTTGTTTTACCGCAAATGGGAACCATTTTCATACAAAAAGCACACACACACACACACACACATAAGTGTATATATATCATCAAAACATTCTTGATCAGTTCTTTCAGACATCAGTTCTGTTAAACGTTCATTGTAAGATAAATTTGTTGACCTTGCGAAGAATGACATGAAAATCAGATTATTCATCATTATCGACATGCATTTGCAGCCATAACTAGTACAGCTAGCATTTATAAAATGGGGAAATTAACCAATTGAAAATAAAACTCCAGGGAAAATGCAATATTACCAGCTGAGACTCCAGGGAATGTACAAGACAAATATTTCAGGATTGCATGGCTGCCCATAAACAATTGCAAATACATAATGATAAAATCAGAATAAGAACTAACAAAAGAATATGGACAAAACAAAATTTTAAAATTAAATTCCAATGTTCAATGGCTTTGAAATCAATGATTGTTTGCCAACCTTGCCGGTCATGCTGAGGTTGTTTGGCATTGAGGATGAAGGAGAGGATGAAGATGGGGAGGATGTTTGGATGGCGGATGAACAGGATGGTCTGCCAACCTTGCCGTCACTCGGAACGAGACTTATTTTCACTACCAATGGACAGCCAGAATATGTGTCGGTCTCTGCCAACTATCCTCATGCTGGTGCTCCCCCTCCACAGCCGATGTGGCGAGAAGAGCTTGTATTCTGTACGACGGTGATTTGCAGAGCCACGCATGAGATTTCACCAAGTGAAAAAGGGAAGCAACCGATGTCGAGGATGGTTGTGCTCTGCCCGCCGGCGACGACTTATCTGAAGTTTTCGAGGGTGGTTGAGCCTAGCTCTCATCCAGGCGAATCAAGTCGTCGCTCACCAATGGTGACGTGTGTGGACGGCGACCGGGATGGAACAAGCACAAAGAAGATACCGGTGGTGGTCGAGCGATGCTCTCACGCGGGGGAAAAGGTGTGGACATCTGTCGAGAAAGAACAAGCACAGAGAAGATACCGGTTGTGGTCGAGCGTTGCTCCCACGTCGGGGAGAAAGGTGACCTAACGGGTGATATCCCAGCAGTGGTAGACGACGCTGGTGATTGCTCGTCGTTAGCATGTTTGAAAGCCAAGGGCGGTGGAGCTTGGCTTTCGCCCCGGTGGCAGAAGTTCTCGTGAATCTCCGGCATGGAAATCTGGCGGAGAACGTCTTGATGCATCTTTGGGGGTGGCTGGAGGGATAACAACTTGCCCGGGTGGGCTATCGGTTGTGGCCAAGCCTTGCACCCACAACGACAATGAGACTATAACTTGCGTTCAAGTGACGGTGCGTGGAACAGATGGACCCGAGTCGCAAGTGAGGATTCTCAAACGGGAAGAGGAAGCTCGTGGTGAGCATGGAGGTGTGCGTGTCGGTCTTAGTCCCTCGGCTAAGGGCCAATCAGCGGTGAAGCATAGCTCCCGCCGAAACATATGGGGTGGCGGCGATGGTGCTTGCACGCCCCGTAGAGACATTCCCATGCTGGTGGAGGGCGCCTCCCAGCATGGTGAAGGTCACAACCGCTCGTCGGCATCCAGATCGGAGTGGACCATTGGTTTATCCATTGGACATTCGCACGTTAAAGGAAAAACGGCTAGCTTTCTAGTGGTTTGTACCGTGCCAGAGTATTTTATCAAACCTCGTGTCACGCATGGGAGAAATGCTTTCATGTGCATGCATGTCGTTCATTCGTCGGGTAGAGCTAATGTGCAGGAATCGACAATGAAGAAACATCTTATTTCGCGAACAAATAACCTTCTCACAAGTGTTGATGCTTTAAATGAGCATAAAGACTTGTACGTGCATGAGGGTTTGGATGTTTCTTTAATTAGTTTAACTCAACTTGGTGTTGGTTTAATTGTTTCATTTGATCTAGTGGGCCCATTTTATGATAAAAAGGAGAACCCTGCTTCATGCATCTTGGATATGGGTGATTCGGTGGGCCATGGTAATTTGGGTCTTGCTGAAGCCCAAGATGAGGGTCTTTCTGTTGGCCAACAATTGCCATCTTTGGCTATTTTGCCATTAGATCTTTTGTCAAATGTTTTAAATGGACCAATGCTTCCATGTGCTACTCTTTTGATAGATTTTTCTAAGTCTTTGGAAATTGCTAGGACAAAGCTAGAAGTAGCCACCTCCAACATTCAGTACGACTGGGATTACCTGGAGCTCAAGGTCTCTGGAGCCAAACGAGGGAAATTAAATGTTTCTATCTCTAGCGTTTGGCGTAGTTTAAAGTTGATTGATCCTTGAGTGAATATTGCAAGAGGAGAAATTGTATTTCGTGGGGAGGAGTTGAATCAGAAAGAAGCTGCTTTGCGATCTAGAGCAAAGATGGAGGAGCATACTTCAGCTATCAGGCGTAGTCTGGAGTTCTTTGGTACTACGGTGGAGGAGTCAGGTGGCTCGCTGATACGGGATGAAGGACTTGACCCGCACACTGGCTAGTTAGTAGTGGGTCAGGGGGTGTTGGAGGCAGTCATGTTGCCTCGTTTTGTGGTGCTTTGTGTTGTTCCTTCTGTTTTCTGTTCCACTTCTTGTGGTTCTTTGTTGCTCCCTTGTCCTGTTTTGCGGTAGTGACTTGGGGACTTTTTGTAGTTTTTGTTCTTAATAGAGTGGTTTTATTCACTTTCCATCAATGATTGTATAAGCCTTAATTGTCAATAAGATTAACATAAAAAAGTGAATATTAAAAATGAAGAAAATATGGATTACCTCTCAAACAGCTTAAACCTTCCATCAACAATTGCTGGAACTTGTCTCATTGGATTTATTTCTGAAAAAGCAGTGCACAACCATCAATTTAAATTTTACCGAAATATTAAAAAAATGATCTTTTTAGAGGATAATAAAGTAACACCCACCAGTTGACACACCTCAGAACTGCAGCAACAAATATGCAGATTAAAATGAAATTTCTCATGAACCACGAATCTGAAGAAGGATTTCCAAGCAAATACCTTGGAATTCGGGATTTAGATGTTGACCCTTGGAGAGATCCACCCTCACCTCCTCAAAATCAATCCCATTCACCCTAAAAAGAGAATTTATATATATATTTGAAGAAAAATAAGCAGATATGAGCTCAACCAAACAAGTATGAGAAATAATTTCAGAATTATCAACAGAAATTGCTAAAATTACTTGCAAAAAATGAGGATCGCTCACCATGGCTGCGACACTCGATTGGCGTAGACCTTCAGCTTCACTCACTCACTCAATCTCAGCATCGCATTAAAAATAAAAAAAAAACAAAAACAAAAACAAAAAATTTGGGTGTATACACCGTCAGTCAAAGTCAAATATTACCAAATTAATTGTGACTTTTCTGACATTATTATCATATAAATCCTCAAACATTAATATAATTTTACCAAAGTTATTGGGATTTCTGTAAAATAGGCAGAAAGTTTTACAATTTTATGGAAACAACCCCAACTAATTACTTATAAACGAGAGTGTTCTCGCAAAAGTATCATGGATTTCATTATTTGGTAGTCAAGCTTTGCAATTTTGCAAAAACACCCTTAGTATCATTGATAATTATAAAAAACTAGAGCTTTCCTCCTAAAAATTATTTACAGTTTGGCTAACATGAGGAGCTCACTGTTGGGGTTAATCCAGAGCTAAAAACAAATAATGAAATCAAAATGCACAAATCTTGCTTGTCAACCATCAATTAATCATCTTGTCAAAAAAATATCCTAGTAAACATTTAAAGCACAAATAATAAAAAACGCATGTCTAATTAACAAACCTCTTATATCACTTGGACAATTACTGCTTCACTCCCAGGAAAAGTATGAAAATGCCACAACAACAATGAAGGCAAGATCTGTGTTTAGGTTCATGATCCTCAACCCAAATGCATTCAAACGATGGATCATTTTTGTAATTGCCACATCCATGTAAATATATGGGATTGTGTGCATGCTTTGAAGCATATTAATTAAGAGCCGGAACAATAGATATATTATATATAGATGTATCTCCCTTGTAAAATCATGGTTGCTATATAGTTGTATGCCATTGCATGAGAAAGTAGAATTATTACAACTTGGCCATGTAAAGGAACACTATAATTAATAATTAGATGGTAGAATAATCAATTACATTAATAAAAAGAATTTATTAAACAGAAGATAGACCCATACCTTTGTACTGTATTATATTGTTGGCATGCAGATCATATATATTGCAGAAAATTGCTTGCTCACCCAAATTGCTGTTGTCTTATAAATGGTAATTTATAGAACCACATGGGGCATATCTCCAGAATTTTCGATGATGAGGTATATTCAAAAAAAATTAAGGCTAACTTGCATAAAACATAGAAACTAGTTGAAGAATCGAAGAAAACCAAGATCACTTCTGCTGAAGCTTTGTCTTTTGAGAAGCTTTGTCAAGTAGATACTCACTGAGAACTTCCATTAACACAGGAAGATCAAGCACATTGATATGTTCAAGTAATATATAATATGCTCTATTAACACTAACATTAACATAAGAGAGTAAATGAATACACTGGATAACAATTCAAAACAAATTAAAATTACATTCTCAAAAGATTTCTCATGACATACAGTTTATGCATATAATACAAGTTGACAGTAAAATGTTGAACTCTAGATAACCTCATACCACCAATTACTTGCTCTTGTAATACTTATATGGATTGTAATCTTTTATTCTGGCCTCCAAGAAGACAAGGTAACACTAATCACTTGCAAGGCCACATTTTCTCTTCATTTTTTTAGATTTACAGCAACAATAACATAGATCTTATCATAAATGTGATCAACAAATCGAAAATAAGCATACCTCCACCTCTTTTTCAGTATCAATGCACCAGAAATTGCCCAAAACCCAAATATGAATCCCAGAGACATGCTCAAATAAAACCATATGTTCTCCAAGTTGTTGTCATCTTCATTGTTTGGCAATGTTGGTGGTTGTGCTGGTGCTTCAATCTCACACTTTTTATCTAATGGAAAACCACATAGACCTTGATTGCCAGAATAAATGGATGGATCTGGAAGTGCTTCAAGTTGGCCACCGTATGGAATTTCACCATAGAAATTGTTATACGATAAATTCAGATGATTCAATGAAGTTAAGTTGGTCATTGTTGGAGGAAGAGCACCTGAAAGGTTATTCATTGATAAATCAAGAACTTCCAACCATCTGAGCTGGCCGATTTTTTCTGAAAGTTGTCCTGATAATTGATTTCTGGATAAATTCAAACTCTGCAATGAAGAAAGTTGCCCTAGTTCTTCAGGTATCTCTCCTGATAACGTGTTATTCGAGAGGTCAATGAAAATAAGTATTTCAGACAGACTTTCCAACTGAACTTCTCTTCCTTTCAAATTTATCTCAATGTTGTTCACATAATCACCGTAGCTTAATCTGTCACTGATTCCAGTTTTCATGGCAGTGAAGTTGCCAAAACTATATGGTATGGCACCTGATAGATGGTTATTTGAAACATCAATAACATGTAGATACCTGAGGTTTCCCAATTGTGGAGGAATAGATCCAGTAAGCATATTATTTCGGAGCTCAAGTGTACCTAGGTTTTTTAAGTTTTCTGCAAGCCATGTTGGTATGCTTCCACTAATGTTATTATACCCAAGATCTAACACCGACAACGATGTGCAATTTTTAAAAGAAGCTGGGAGCTCACCAGAAAATGCATTATTACTCAAATGCAAAAGTTCCAACGAGCTGATGGAGGCGGGAATGGTCCCAGATAAATTGTTATGAGACAAGTCCATTACTAGCAACTCTGAATATAAAGAAAGATTCCAACAATCAGGAACTACTCCTTCAATCATATTATGTGAGAGATCAAGGATTGCCAAACTGTTTAGCTTGCATAATGTTTTGGGAATACTTCCCGTTATTTTGTTTGAAGAAATATACAACTGAGACAAACTTGGCGATATAATGCTTGTATTAGAGAAAGTGGACCTTGAGAATAAGCCATGCGCCTGATCCAAATCTACTAGATTTGATGAAAATTGTGGCAACTGTCCTTCCAAATAATTATAACTTAAATCCAAAACTTGAAGATTGGGTAATTTTGATGAAACCTCTGGTAGCTTGCCTTTGATTTCATTATGTGATAGATATATGTCTTCAATAGCCAAAGAGAAGTTCCAAAACCATAGTGGCAATGTATCAACAATACTTGCATTTGACATTCCAAGTGAAGACAAAATTTTCAAATTCTGAAGCCATGATGGAAATCTCGGGCCCACTTTGCAATCGTTCATGTGCAAATATTTTAGTTTAGGTGGAGGAACCCAATCGGGTCTCACAGCTATATTATTATCAGAAAGGTCCAACGTGTCCAGCTCTGGAAATAATTGTCCCAAATATTTTGGAATAGTTCCATTGAAATTATTAGAATCAAGAAGCAAGGTCTGCAAAGATGGTAATTGGAGCTGAAGAAGTGAGCCATAAAAGAAGTTGTCAGAAAGGTCAAGAGCCTTAAGAGACTTAAGGTTCTCCAACCAACTTGGCAATATCCCACTGAGTGATGCATCACTCCAATACAACTCCTCTAAACTGTTATTCAAGCACCCGGAAAAAATTTCACCCAATCTATTTAGATCACCAGAGAAATATTTATTCCCTGAGAGATACAGTTTACTCAAGTTACAGAGTTTCCCCAAAGTGGTCGGCAGTCCAGCAATTAGGACACCATTAAATGTAGAATCAACACCGAAGACTCCATTATATGCGAGATCAAGGACCCTAAGAGAAGTAAGTTTCCCAATATCAGAAGGAATAAGGTCTTGAATATTATTACCTCGAAGATAAAGATACTCAAGGCCACTCAACTTGAACAACCAAAGAGGCATGGTAGAGTTAATGCCATTGGAGGAAAGATCAAGGAATCTAAGATTTGTAAAGTTAATTTCTGCACCAAGTGAAAGAGGGACGTGAAGATCACAATTAAATAACTTTATCTCAGATATCAAAGGAAGGGTGTTCAGTGATTTGAGCACATTTTTTGCCTCGGAAAGATTCAAATCACTTAAATTCAAACATTGAAGAGAAGAAAGATTTGTGAGCCAATGGCTTCCAACCATATCAAGAGAATTATATGAAAGATCAAGGTTCTGCAAGCGAGACAGATTACCAAGTTGGTGTGGGACATGCCCAATGAAGCCAGCAAAAGAAAGGTTAAGATATTGAAGACTTGCCAGTGAACCCAAGAAAGTTGGAATTCTAGTATTTTCAAAATAGTTGAAACTAAGATCCAAATATCTTAAGTGATTCAAAACAAGCAAAGAAGGCCTGATCTCACCTTCCAAAGACCCATTGCCACCATACCTGCGGAGATCAAGCCTTATAACATGGCCAGTGTAGTTGTGGCAATGCACGCCGGTCCAAGAGCAACAGTCCAAGCCAATCCAAGAAGAGAGACGTCCATTGGGATCTTTAAGGCCATTTTTGAAATCAACAAGTGCCTTCCTTTCTACTTCTCTGCAAATGGAACCACCACCACAATTGCAAAAGCCAGCAAGTTCCAAGCAGAGAAGGCAAAACAGTAGAGCTAATTGAAAATGTTTTTTCATCACTCCCATTCTAAGCATTTGTTTTTTCAAAGATGTGTAATAATTTTTTCTGGTTCCCCTCTTGCATTATTTCTTTATATATATGTACAACCTTAAGTACGCCTTTGTGTGGAAAATTCTATGCTTGTGCGTCCAGTATAATTAATTTTGTAAAGAGTAATGTGATCAGAAATTAAGAAAATAAGGTGAAGATAGGAACAGAGGAAAGACTTTTCCTGTATTTGTGGAATAGTCTAATGAAAAAAAAAGACTTTTCAATTTTAATGGCAAATTTGTTCTACTCATATAATAGAAAAAAGTCTTGCATTTCAGAGTATATAATTTTGTGATTAAAAACTAAGCCTAATGTGATCAGCAAATTTGTCCCTCTTATTGACGATTAATGTGATGCTTTTTGTTAGTTGAATAATCTTTTGGTCTGAAGTTCTAATCCTTTTGTTCCATTGTCTTCAAGAATCTGCAACCATTTGCTATTTTCCTTTCTATGCTAAAATTGTGGGATTTTTCAACTTGATTTCATCATCTCAAATCATAATACTGTTTACATTTATTTATTTATTTATATTTTTGTGATAATTTAGATAAAACACTCTAAACATATATTTTTAATTTTATGACTCAACCAATGTATTGGAAATAAGTCAAATCTTTGATCTTTGGCATTCAATTGTCTTAGCGGCTAGGTTATTATTACAATGTTAAATAATGTTTACTAATTAAAAATATAATTTTATATTGACTATGTTTTTAGTGTCCTCTCATTTCCTAATATGGTGGTAAAAAAAAAAACATGAGCAATATAAAAGTGAAGACTAGCATTTTCCATGAACATTGATTTTTGATTAAGTTGACACAGAACATCTTGAATTAGTGAAGTGTAAACATTTCTTTATAAGCATTAAAACTATCAACGTTTCCATGTAAAAGACTTTGAAAGTTCAAAGTCTTCAATAATTATAAAAGATCAAGAGAGACTTAAAGAGAAGGTCATCTCGTGGAGCCCAAACTCCGTAATGGATAATAAAGTAAGACCCATCCAGTTGACAGACTTCAAAACTTGAGCAACAAATATGTATATTAAAATGAAATTTCTCATGAACTACGAATCTGGAGAAGGATATCCAAGCAAATACCTTGGAATTGGGGATTTCGATATTGACCCATGGAGAGATCCACCCTCACCTTCTCAAAATCAATCCCATTCATCCTAAAAAGAGAATATATATATATATATATATATATATATATATATGAAGAAAAATAAGCAGATATGAGCTCAAGCAAAACAGTATGAGAAATATTTTTTTTAGAATTATCAACAAAAAGTGGCAAAGAAGATAAAGAAAAACGAAATTGAAACCATTCAAGCGCAAATGAAAAATAGGGGCCAGTCCTGCCTAGCTTGTTAAGATACAAATTTAAACACTAGTTCTTGAGATGAATGGCGACGTCCACCTGACATTCACGCCTGATGGCCAAGCAATCTACTATGTTGTGAGTTTCTCCTCTTCGCCCTGCAACAGGGACTCCTTGTGGTCTTTGGATAGTGAGGAGGGAGATATTGGCGTGCTGTCTGCACTGTTGGACCCGACACCATGGGACTTGGAGGAATTGTTTGACCACCATGATACTCTCACCGGCGAGGTGAAGGTACAGCAAGAGGACGATACATGTTGGTAGATTACAGGGGAGGTTGGGGTTGATGGCACGCATGGAGAGACACATGAGGAAATAGGGTAGTCTGCAGGAGCTCACCCACCATGTTTGTCTTCTGCGGTGCCTTGCGAGGGTGGTGAGGGGGTGCCATCGGCAGGCAATAATCTGGGTGATCTGGGGGCTCGAAATATACTGCCTTGAAGGAGAGGGGCTGAGACATACAGATGAGGGGTTGCTTGACTAGGGTCGGATCGCGGGGAATGGTTGAGCTCGACTCCCTTCCTAACCTCGAGATTCCTGCCCGGAAGCTTCAGGAACCGATTGAGCGTCTCTCCCGGTCAGCGGTGGGTGGTGCTCCACGATGGCATTGAGCTACTGAAGCATCACAAAGCGTACTAAAGAGGTGCGGAACCAGCGGTCCACGTCGATCGTGAGGGAAGAGCCCGAGTGGTTCCGAGGGGTGATCTTGGGTCCTTTGGCAGACGGCTCGAGAAGGTGCGGTGTCGAATGCTGGGTGGCTCGCTCAGAGAGGGCCTAGAAACCAGTGATAAGTGGAGTGGCAACATTGGTTGAGGTTGGCGGGGGCTAACCCTGGTCGGTCACGAGGTTGTATCTCGAGAGGGATAGGGTTAGTTGATAAAGATCGTGGGCTGGGCTCGGTTTTTGTGGACCCTGTTGTCACTAATTTGGGTCCAGTGTTGGAGGGTTGGTTGGCTATTGAAGTTGGGTTTTCTTCAGGCCCGAGAGGAGATTATGTGGATTCTTTTTGATTTATGATGTGGGCCTTTTCTCGGCCCATTTTAAGAAAGGTTGAGGGTTCTCGGGGCTGGAAAGGGCTATTGGGCCAAGGAAGAAGGACCTTCTGAGGAGGCTTACGAGGAGGTTTCTAAGAGTGGTGATCTGGTGTCTAAGAGTGTGGAACAGGGTGTTACTGATGCCCCACCTGCTTTGGCTCCGTCGCTTGGTTATTCTTGGAATTTTTTGTCTGGAGTTTGGGCGTTTATTCCAGATAATGTTCATGGGTCTTCAGATGGTGTTAGTGGTCCTAGTTCCAGGATAGACGATAAGAGGGAGGATGACCCCCAGTGGATAGTGATTTTCCTGATGAGATCGAGTATGATGATTTAGTGTTTGAGTTCGAAAGAAATCTCGAGGGCTTTTATGCTTGGGATTCTGGAAGAAGCGATCTTCTCGACCCTAAGGTGCCAAATCCGGGAACCAGGCGCAGTGAGAGACAAAAGATTCCCTCTTCTAAGTGGAATGAAAAGGCGGGGTTTGTGGGCGGATCTACCACGCTCGGCAAAAGAAAGAAAGTGCCATGGGAAGATTTAGAGGAAACTATTTCAGAGGGTTCCAAAAAGAAGATAGAGGAGCAAATTGGTACCATCAGGCGTAGTTTGGAGTTCAGTGGGTCGGGAGATCGATTTGAGCTCTGTGAGGGCTCAGCGGCCGAGGAGGCGCCTTCTCAGTTGGAGAGTTAGTCATTTTGCCTGTCTTGGTGGGGGTCTGTTGTGCCCCTTTTTGTTCTTTATTGTGTTTGTCCGTTGTTTTGCCTATCTTTGTTTGTTGTACCACATCTAGTGGTGCTTCCTTGTGTTGTTGTTGTACTTTTGTTCTGCTCCATTTTTCCTTTTATTGAAGTGGTTTATCCACCTTTTCAAAAAAATAAAATAAAAAAATTAAAATGAAACCATTCTTTCTCCCACTCACTCAATCTCAGCATCGCATTAAAAAAACCAAAAATTTGGGTGTGTACACCGTCAGTCAAAGTCAAATATTACCAAATTAATTGTGACTTTTCTGACATTATTATCATATAAATCCTCAAACATTAATATAATTTTACCAAATTTTTATTGGGATTTCTGTAGAAGTAGAACAGACAGAAAGTTTTACAATTTTATGGAAACAACCCCAACTAATTACTAATAAAAATGAGGGTGTTCTCGCAAAAGTAGCATGGATTTCATGATTTTTTGGACAAAAGAGCCAAAGCTCAACAAAATAAAAAAACTAATTAGAAGAAGATGAAAAACTCCTTCCAAAAAGCCGGGAGAAACCCGCTTTGGAGAAGGAAAAAAATAGAGTCGAACCCGATTCATCCATAAATTAAAATTCTCCAGATCAGTGCCTTCAGTCCGAATAGGACCTGCATCCACACCCTTCCCAAAGATGTTTCCCTCAATTTTGGATGAAGACTCCTCCTTACATCCCATCACAATCCCGGCCACCATGGAGGGATCTCCAATTTTACCACCACAAGAGTATCGAGTTGAAGGCCCACGCCCTGATTCAGGCCCAAATCCACGTCCTTGGAGACCAAATCCAATTCTCCATTAAATTGCATTATTGGCCCATCGAGTTAAGCCGGGCCCATTCACCATGGAAACACCATCAGCTGATTCTTAGAGACCCGGCCCAAGTCACAGCCCACCTCACACAAAAGAAGAGGATCACAATTATCCAGCATGTTATGATTTCCCAAATCAGAGAAACTCTCAGGTCCTCCCAATGTGATTGGGTCCAACAATCGAGGCCACAGAGATCCTTCTTTGGCCACTCTGATCTCCACCTTTGTGAAAATGAATCTGATTACCACGTGATCCAACATCACGTGATTCTTCATCATGCCTCGTTTTAAAAATCCGTACGTTCTTATCGATTGCGGAACCTCGAGACTTGCCCGCTTGCATCACTGTCACTAACTTTTCTTTTGTGCCAACGAAGTCGACACGGCGGGTTTAGAATTCATCATGATCCGAGCGCCGGGTCGAGTCACGAGACTACGCTTTCGGAGGTTCGAGCCGTTCGAAACCTCCGAGTTCTCTCCCGAGCATTCAATAGACCCGGTGGTCCTAATTTCCGAGTTCTCGGCCGATAGGGGCGCCCGCGGTGCAACTCGGTGGGAGCCATGCTCCACCATCCCATCCTTCGTCATCTTCCCGTCCTTGTTAACCTCCATAGCACCAGGAATGTTAACACGAACGCCATGGGAGCTGGGCTTGACCATAGCATCGGCCACCGGAAAACTCCGCACTGTGACCGCCTCCAGCACAAGAACCACCATCCAGAATCTCGGGGACGTGAGCCAAGCTCTCTTGGTCCGTCCCTCACCCGACTCACTGGATTCTGTTGACAAACCCAAAGGTTGCTTACCCTTCTCCCGATCGGAGATCTCATGGGTGCCTTTGCTTCATCACTGACCATAACCTCCCCTCCGTTACGGTAGCGAGCTTCTCTCCGACGTGGGGGTCCCACTCCACCCGGATCCTGCAACGGAATGGCCTCCACCACCCCTTTGCGGAAGCCACCGCTGCACCGCCTCAACACTCGCCATGAGGGATACACTCTCCACCCTAAGCGAAGACTCAAGGATGAGTCAACAACACCATCCTCTTCCTCCTCGTCGTACTCATAGTGAATTAGGGGTGCCCAGCTGGGGACCCGGAGCCAAGCTCCCACGCTCCCGGCCCAAAGTGAGACAATTCGTCGCCAAGGGCCCGGCATCTCCCCAGTGTCACCGAACATCGGGTCAAAAGAATGCCAACAACGCCCCATCATCTTCCTTCCGAGTCAAAGGGCCGAGGGAACCTCCATCTCCTCCTCGACTCCGCCTGGGGTTGAAGGAAGGAGGCCGCATGTCTGCCGACGCCGCCGGGATCGAGCAGTGAGGAGCGGACGTCTCCGCCCATTAGCGAAAATGTGGGTCCTCATTGGATTGAAGAAAATATGGATTACCTCTCAAACAACTAAACCTTCCATCAACAATTCTTTGGAACTTGCCTCATTGGATTTATTTACATAGCCGGTGCACAACCATCAATTAAAATTTTCCCGAAATAAAAAAATGATCTTTTTAGAGGATAATAAAGTAACACCCATCCAGTTGACACGCCTCAGAACTACAGCAACAAACATGCAGATTAAAATGAAATTTCTCATGAACTACAAATCTGAAGAAGGATTTCCAAGCAAATACCTTGGAATTGAGGATTTCGATGTTGACCCTTAGAGAGATCCACCCTCACCTCCTCAAAATCAATCCCATTCAATCTAAAAAGAGAATATATATATATATATATATATTCGAGTAAAACTCAAACATATATATTCAAAAGTAAAAATAAGCGAGATATGAGCTCAAATAAACAAGTATGAGAAATACTTTTTCAGAATTATCAACGGAAATTGGTAAAGAATACAAATAAAGAGGAAATTGAAACCATGATATTGTTAAAAATTTGAAAAAAATTACTTGCAAAAATGAGGATCGCTCACGATGAGGTGCAACACTCGATCGGCTGAGACCTTCAACCAGCCATTCTTACTCTCACTCACTCAATCTCGACATCGCATACAAAAACAAAAAACCACAAATTTGGGTGTATACACCGTTAGTCAAAGTCAAATATTACCAAATTAATTGTGACTTTCTGACATTATTATCATATAAATCCTCAAATATTATTGGGTTTCTGTAGAACGGACAGAAAAGTTTTACAATTTTATGGAAACAAACACAACTAATTACTAATAAAAAAATGAGGGAGTGTTCTACTTAAAAAGTAGCATGGATTTGGATATTGAGTTTTTGTAATTTTTGCAAAAATCAGCTCATTATCAATGATAATTATAAAGAAGTTAGAACTTTAGCATGCTGCGCTTTGCGAGACATTTGCTTGGCTAGCTTGGGATAACAAAATTCTTACCCTCGATAATGCGGCAGCGAAAATGTAATAAACTCCCTCGCTACTTGCATGCTGCGCTACGGACATTGAAACTACGAGACATCTTTTTATTCACTTTGCCCTTTTTGGGGTTCAAATTTGGGGAACACTTTAGGCGATTTTTGCTCTAATCGACCTCCCGTCATCCCTAATTGACTTGTTGGGTCGATGGTGAACAAGCTTCGATGAGGGACAACAAGATAACACGGGATACCTTATCTAGGGGCCTTAATTTGGAATATTTGGCTCGGCGTAATAGGAGAATTTTTATGATTGTTTTATTAATTGTTTATACGTGATCATTAAAGTTTCTCATATGTTTTTAAATTGGGTTTCTGCAGCAGAAAAGGCAAAGGCTGGAAGAGTCTTCTCATACAGTCAAGAGGAGTCTGGAGTTTCTTGAGTCCGGGAGGGAAGAGATCGGCGACCCCTAATATTCTTGGGTTGCTTCCAGGGGTGTTCTTTTCCCTTGGAGTTGTTCCTTCTTTTGGTTCCTTACACTTCTAGTGGACTTTGTTTTTGCTTGGACTTTGTTCGGCATTTTTTGCCGTTGCACTACTTGCTTGTAATCTTCTTGGTTTGTTTTTCCAGTTCTGTACTACTCTTTTGATTTTAATAAATTGTGGTTTATCCACTTTATCAAAAAAAAAAAAAGAAGTTAGAACTTTGCTCTTAAAAATTATTTACAATTTAGCCAACATGAGGAGCTCACCGTTGGCGTTAAATCAGACTCAGTGGGTTGATTTCCTTATGACGAAAATCAAAATGCATAAATCTTGCTTGTTAACCATCAATTAATCATCTCGTCAAAAAAAAAAAAATCCTAGTAAATATTTAAAGCACAGATAACAAAAATTATCCTAATTAACAAACCTCTTATAACACTTGGAAAATTAGTGCTTCACTCCCGGAGAAGTATGAGAATACCACAACAACAATGGAGGCAAGCTCTCTGTGCATGCTTTGAAGTATATTAATTAAGAGCCAGAATATTAGATATATAGATGTATCTCTCTTGTAAAATCATGGTTGATATATGGTTGCATGCCGGCCACTGCATGAGAAAGAAGAATTATTATAACTTGGCCATGTAAAGGAACACTATAATTAATTAGATGGCAGAGTAATCAATAACATTAACAACAAGAATTAATTAAACAGTAGATAGACCCATACCTTTTTATATATTGTTGGCATGCAGATCATATATATTGCAGAAAATTGCTTGCTCGCTCAAATTGCCATTGTCGTGTAATAGGTAATTTATAGAACCACATGGAGCATATCTCCAGAATTTTTGATGGTGAGGTATATTCAAGAGAAATTAAAGCGAACTTGTAGAAAACATAGAAACTAGTTGAAGAATTGAAGAACCATGATCACTTCTACTGAAGCTTTGTCTTTTGAGAAGCTTTGTCAAGTATATATATACTCACTGAAAACTTTCACTAACACAGGAAGATCAAGCACATTGATGTGTTCGACTTACATATATAATATGCTCTATTAGCACTAACATTAACATAAGAGAATAAATAAATACACTGGAAAACATTTCATAACAAATTAAAATTACATTCTCAAAAGAGTTCTCATGACATTTTATGCATATAATTAATACAAGTAGGCAGTAAAATGTCGGACTCTAGATAACCTCGTACCACCAATTATTGCTCTTGCTATACTTATATGGATTGTAATCTTTTATTTTGGCCTCCAAGAAGAAAAGGTAACACTATTCACTAGCAAGGCCACCTTTTCTCTTCATTTTTTTTACATTTACAGCAACAATAACATAAATCTTATCATAAATATGATCAATAAATCGAAAATAGGCATACCTCCACCACTTTTTCAGAATCAATGCACCAGAAATTGCCCAAAACCCAAATATGAATCCCAGTGACATGCTCAAATAAAACCATATGGTCTCCAAGTTGTTGTCATCATCTTCATTGTTTGGCAATGAGGGTGGTTGTGCTGGTGTTGTAATCTCACACTTTTTATCTAATGGAAAACCACATAGACCTTGATTTCCAGAATAAATAGATGGATCTGGAAGTGCTTGAAGTTGACCACCGTATGGAATTTCACCATAGAAATTGTTGTACGATAAATTCAGATGATTCAATGATGTTAAGTTGGTCATTGTTGGAGGAATAACACCTGAAAGATTATTCACTGATAAATCAAGAACTTCCAACCACCTGAGCTGGCCCATTTTCTCTGAAAGTTGTCCTGATAATTGATTTCTGGATAAATTCAAACTCTGCAGAAATGAAAGGTGCGCTAGTTCTTCAGGTATCTCTCCTGATAACATATTATTTGAGAGGTCAATGCAAATAAATATTGATGGTATTCTCCCCTCCAACTGAAATTCTCTTCCTTTCATATTTATCTCAATATTGTTCACATAATACTCTACGCCTGACCAAACTCTTCCAAGATTATTAGTTTTCATGGCAGTGAAGTTGCCAAAACTATGTGGTATGGCACCTGATAGATGGTTATTTGAAACATCAATAAGATGAAGATATGTGAGGTTTTCCAATTGTGGAGGAATAGTTCCAGTAAGCATATTAAATCGAAGCTCAAGTGTCTCTAGCCTCGGCAAATTTTCTCCAAGCCATGCTGGTATGCTTCCACTAATTTTATTATGTTCAAGATCTAAACTTCTCAATGATGTACAATTTTTAAACGATAGTGGGAACTCTCCAAAAAATTCATTATTGCTCAAATGCAAAACCCACAAAAATGTGGAGCAGATAGATGCGGGAATTATTCCATGTAGATTGTTATAAGACAAATCCATTATTATTAAAGAATTCCAGCAATTAGGAATTACTCCTTCAATCATATTCTTTGAGAGGTCAAGGACTTGCAAATAATTTAGTTCACATAATGAGCTAGGGATACTTCCTGTTATTTTGTTTGAAGAAATATACAACTCCCACAAATTTGGCACTATAATGCTTGTATTAGAGAAAGTGGACCTTGAGAATGAGCCATGCGCCGGATCCAAATCTACTAAATGTGGCAACTGACCTTCCAAATAATTATGACTTAAATCCAAACTTTTAAGATTGGTTAATTTTAATGAACATGCTGGTAGCTTGCCTTTGATTTCATTGTGTGATAAATCTATGTCTACAATATCCAAAGAGAAGTTCCAAAACCATAGTGGTAGCGCATCACCAATACTTGCATTTGACATGATGGAAATCTTGGGCCCACTTTGCAATCGTTCATATGCAAATATTTTAGTTTAGGTGGAGGAACCCAATCAGGTCTCACTGCTATATTATTATAAGAAAGGTCCAACATGTCCAGCTCTGGAAATAATTGTCCCAGATAGTATGGAATAGTTCCATTGAAATTAGTGGAAGAAAGATACAAGGCCTGCAAAGATGGTAATCGGAGCTGAAGAAGTGAGCCATAAACTGAGTTGTAGGAAAGGTCAAGAGCCTTAAGAGACTTAAGGTTCCCCAACCAACTTGGCAATGGCCCACTGAGTGATGCATCACTCCAATACAACTCCTCTAAACTCCCGGAAAATATTTCTCCCAATCTATTTAGATCACCAGAGAAATATTTAGTTCCCGAGAGATCAAGGACCCTAAGAGAAGTAAGTTTCCCAATATCAGAAGGGATAAGGTCTTGAAAATTATTATATTGAAGATTAAGATACTCAAGGCCACTCAACTTGAACAACCAAAGAGGCATGGCAGAGTTAATATCATTGGAGGAAAGATCAAGGAATCGAAGATTTGTAAAGTTAATTTCTGCACCAAGTGAAAGAGGGACGTGAAGAGCACAACGAGATAACTTTATCTCAGATATCAAAGGAAGGGTGTTCAGTGATTTGAACACGTTTTTTTGTCTCGGAAAAGATTCACACCAGTCAAATTCAAGCATTGAAGAGAAGAAAGATTTGTGAGCCAATGGCTTCCAACCATATCAAGATAATTACCTGAAAGATCAAGGTACTGCAAGCGAGACAGATTACAGTTGGTGTAGGGACACGCCCAATGAAAGCCATTAAGAGAAAGGTTAAGATATTGAAGACTTGCCAGTGAACCCAAGAAAGTTGGAATTCTAATATTTTTAAATAAGTTATCACTAAGATCTAAATATCTTAAGTGATTCAAAACAAGCAAAGAAGGCCGGATCTCACCTCCCAAGTACCCGATGCCACCATTGTGTCGGAGATCAAGCCTTATAACATGCCCAGTGTAGTTGTGGCAATGCACGCCGGTCCAAGAGCAACAGTCCAAGCCAATCCAAGAAGAGAGACGTCCATTGGGATCTTTCAAGGCCATTTTTGAAATCAACAAGTGCCTTCCTTTCTACTTCTCTGCAAATGGAACCACTAACACAATTGCAAAAGCCAGCAAGTTGCAAGCAGAGAAGGCAAAACAGTAGTAGAGCTAATTGAAAATGTTTCTTCATCACTCCCATTCTAAGCATTTGTCTTTTCAAAGATATGTGTAATAATTTTTCTGGTTCCCCCTCTCTCGCATTATGTCTTTATATATATATATGTACAACCTTAAGTCCGGGTAAAATGGACTTAAGCTCCATTTTTAAAAGAGCGGACTTAAGCTCCATGAGGTGATGTGGAAAATTCTAGGCGTGTGGGTCTAGTATATAAATTTTGTAAAAAGTAATGTGATCAGAAATTAAGAAAATTAGGAGATGACAAGAACAGAGGAAATACTTCAATTTTCATGAAAAATTTATCCAATTTATACAATAGAACTTTTTTTTTTCTAAAAAAAAAAGATCTCGTGGGTCGCATTTCAGACTATATAGTTTTGTGATTATTTCTTCCATGTTGTCAAACTCATGATAAATTACATGTGATCTTCTATGTTGGTAAACTCATGACAACACTAACTCATAAAATCATTTAGCTAGTCAGTGTCTCATGAGGTCTTCATATTAAAATAGAAATTGAAAAACATTTCACTAATAATCCACCAATAATTAAACGATAACAACACTTACTATATACGCATCAATGTGCACAACACAAGTCATCTAGTGGGTTGATCTGTGGTCAAATCTACAAATTATATGGTAATAAAGAAGCCTGTCAATTTGTAATATATGATGTAATACATTCAAGGGATAATTGCGGAGTTAGTTAGGTACTTGTTTTATTTAAAAATAAAATAAAGATAGCATTTTATTTATTTAAAAAATAAAAGTTGTACATATATATGTCTTTTGTATAACCTTAAGTCAGGCAATTTTTTTTTAAAGGTGGAGCTCAAGTCCGCCTTTGTGTGGAAAATTCTAGGCGTGTGGGTCCAGTATATAAATTTTGTAAAAAGTAAAAGTAATGTGATCAGAAATTAAGAAAATTAGGAGATGACAAGAACAGAGGAAAGGCTCTTCGATTTTCATGGAAAATTTATCCAACTTATACAATAGAACTTTTTCACACCCTTATACAATAGAACAATGGAACCTAGCTGCCTTCCCAGTCTCGTGGGTTGTATTCAGAGTACAGAGTAATGATTAAAAACTATAAACCTAGAATAAAAGTGTAATTTATCCATTAATTTCAAAAAAATCATATAAGCCTATTGTGATCAACAAATTTGTCTTTTTTTTATATATAAATTTGTCTCTCTTATTGATGATTAATGCGATGCTTTGGAATCTACAACCATTTGCTATTTTTTTTTATGCTAAAATTTTGATATTTTTAACTTGAGTTTATCATCTCAAATCATAATATTGTTGGAACCAAAGCATAGCTTATAAGTGAGCACAATGCAAAAAAACATAAAAAGGTAATTGTCGCTTATTTATAAAAAAAAAATTATAACACTGTTTACATTTATTTATTTATTTATATTTTTGTGATAATTTGGATAAACCACCCCAAATATATATATATATATTTATTTATTTATTTATTTTAGGGTTCAACCAATGTATTAGGAAGAAGTTAAAACCTTGATTTTGGCATTCAATTGGATTAGCGGCTAGGTTATTGTTACAATGCTAAAATACTGTTTACTAATTTAAAAATATATTTTTATATCGACTATATTTTTAGTTTCCTCTCATTTCCTATTATGGTGACACATGAGCAATAAGGAAAGTGAAGACTAGTATTTTTCCATGAATATTGATTTTTCGACAAAGTTGCCACAGAACATCTTGAATTGGTGAAGTGTGAACATTTCTTTTATAAGCACCAAAACTGTTAGTGCTACCATGGAAAAGAAGTTCAAAGTGTTCAACAATTATAAAAAGACCGCGGAGAGACTTAAAAGAAGGTGGTCATCCTCGTGGAGCCCAAACGCACAATGTAGTGGGATTTCAGTCTCCAAATGTTGGTCTTGTGGGAAAATTATGCATCTCTGAAGCATAGGGTTCATATAATATTAATAATAGGCAACAAGCTACACCCTAATTATTTATTGTTAAAAGTGACAGATAGCAAAGTAGACGACTCACTGCTGCGACTTACTAAAGTGACTCTCTCTTATCACGTAGAACCTCGAGGCCGAAACCACCGTGCTTTTCCTGCAGTGGGACGCTACACCTAGACCCATAAACAAGTACTGACGAACAACATTAGACCCAAATATACGAGCAGGAACGAGATAAAGACAATACCGTTTCACGGAAACGATTCAAATTTCAGCTCTTTCCCCTCATACCTACGCCATCGGTACCTATCCATGCGTTACATTTTTCAACATTATTGCCCGACACTCACATTAAGTTTTCATCCGAATTTGATAATAATATTATATATATCAGGACAAATACAAAAGCATTTCACAAAAATAAAAATGATATGCTAACAAGTCATAAATTATTAGGATTTTTACTGCATACCCCTCGTAAAATCACGAGACTTTACTTTCTAACACTCTCATAAAAACTGATATTTTCATTTTGTACACCCCTACACAATCACTATATTTGCTTATATGCCCCTATGGTTAAGTTGACCA
>NC_052472.1:20944327-20978382 GCF_009730915.1 Dioscorea cayenensis subsp. rotundata
GGGCATTTACTTTTCCAAAAGAATTTTTGCAATTTCACACCTCACCCCCATCAATAAGGAAGTTATAGAGTGACTTTACGGAGAAAGCCCCGGTTCCATTAAGCGCCCATCTTTTTATGTCCTTCACATCATTCCCACTATTCCGCCACCTATCTCTAATTTGAACTAAATCTGCATCCTCGTAGAAAGGATGCCCCTCAAGCAAGTGTGCCAAATCCTTGAAAGAAGCGTCATGTTGTCCACACTCTCTGTACTGATCATGCCACACATACATTGGTGCTCTACCGTTGAGCCATCTATCTTTCCAGAAGAAAGTGTTAGCACGAATTAACTTCACTAGGGACCGCGGCACCGTAGATCGGATGCGCTCGGGACCCCATGCGGAAGAGCGACATCCTTCCCACTCCTTTTTAGTGAGCGGATCCATGACTACTACGTAGTGTCTGAATCACCTCGGCTCCTCCCCGATTACCGTCATTTGCTAACTTCCACCACCACTTCCCAGTGAGCCGGGTTGAAGTGATGAAGATCGAGATCCCCGAGCCACCTTGCTCCTTGGCGAGCGGTGCTTTCGGTTAACTAACCTCACCCGGGTTTATCAATGTCGGCCCCGACCATAAAAATCCCTTCTTATCCGGTCGATGGCTTTAATCACCCAGCGGTAGGGCGGAAGATAGACATCGATATGTTGGAATTGCCGAGCAACACCGAGTTTGCGAGGGTGTCGCCGCCCTGATGGAAAGATACCTACTCTTCCAAGAAGTTAATCGCTTACGCACTTTAGCAATAAGGCCTTCCCAATCCTGCTTACGGGGCCTTCCTCCCGAGATTGGGATGCCCAAGTAAGTAACCGGTAACAACCCAACATTACTGATTCAAAGTCCCCTGGTTTGCCTCGCCGGGGTGCACCCTTTCCTCACGAGTAAAGGCACGTCTTAGAAGTTCACTGGAGGCGGACATACCCGAGCAGGGAATAAAAATTAGTTCACAGAGGCGGACATACCTTCAATCCATCCCATCCACTGCTACAAAGCCCGAGCTTTGAGTAGGTCCAAAAAAATTCCTAGTCCACCATGTCGAGAAAGCCTTGGCGAAATCCACTTTCAAGATGTACCCGGAGTCTTCTTTTTATTCATGCTAAAAAAATCGAGCTCCTCGATCATACGCCACGTTGTCCGAATGCATCTCGCCCTTAAAATGCAGTTGGGAATTGTCCACTAAATCGTCCATCACCTTCTCGAGCCTAGTGGCCGAATTTTTGGAAACAATTTTAAGAGATGAATTAATAAGACTGATGGGTCTATAGTCTCCCGGGGATTCAGGTGACACCACCTTGGGGATGAGCACAATGTTCGCCCAATTGATCCTTTCTAAATTAGCTCTTCCAAAATAGAAATCCTCACAGAGCTTGAAAATGTCGTCCTTGACCGTCTCGAAATTTGTTGAAGAAGTGGATCGGGAATCCATCCGGTCCAGGGGCTTTATCCCCCCCTAGACTGAAGACCGCATCCTTAACCTCAATCATTGTAAAAGGCCTATCCGACTGATCAGGATCCACATGTCTCTTGTTTGCTAAGAGCTTAGAACAAGTCCACCTTGAGTCTCCATGTCCGCTTGCTTCAAATTGTTGTTGAAACCGATTAACAAACATCCTTCCCAGCTTTTGGGTCCGAAATGAGCCTACTCTCATGAAAGACACCGGGATAAGGTTCGAGCATTTTCCTCCCATTCAGCCATAGAGTGGAAGAATTTAGTGTTCTCGTCACCTTCCTGCGACCACTTTGAAGCCTCGACCTTTGCCTGTGATGAAATTTCCTCTTGCTTGCGAATATCTTCTAACGAATTCAAAAGGTGGAGCTCCTGAGCAAGCTCATCCGGTGACAAAATCCTAGCCTCCTTAAGGACATCTAACTTCTCCACCTCATGTAGAAGGTTAAGCTTCTTTAACCCTGATAGACCCAAAACAAACTTTGGCCCATCTCCTTAGCAGCTCCACGAGTCCGGCCGGTTTCTTAGCAACCACAAAAGCACCACGACCTTGAGTCATCTCCATCCACCATTCTTTGCTGAGGTGCATAAAACCCTCATCAGTAAACCACACTAGCTCGAACCTAAAGTTTCTAGGGATAGGCGGTGTCCCCACCGAGCGGATGGGAACATGATCCGATCCTAGCCTAGGTAAACAATTTTGGACCGTACATGGGAAGCGATCAGTCCAGGCGACGTTCACAAAAAATCGGTCGATTTCACCCAAATAGGGTCCACAGCCCGTTGGTCAAAGTATCTCCTCCCAAGCGCCATCGGTTCACAAAAGATGGACTTCACTGCAGAAAGCGATTAGCGAATGAAGATCCCTCAGGTTTGGGGTCCCAGACGGTTTATCTTCAATGGAGAAAATGGCATTGAAGTCCCCACGTAGTACCCGAGGGAATTGGGGATCCTACTACAACCCCTTAACTCCTCCAGAACCCAAGTTTCAAGTCTCTACTAATGGGACCCGTAAACCGAAGTGCATCTCCAGCAAAAGTTGTCTCTCTTGTCGTGAAACTCCAACGTGATGCTAAAAGCCCCCACTTGTTCAAGTTTCCCCAGCGATAATGAGAGCTATTCCACGACAATCATCCCTCAGGCGTCCCATCGGTAGGGGCGACCTCAAATTGATCAACCTAGAACCCCCAGATCTCTCTCCACATAGCTTGCGAAAGCCGGCGCTAGTTTGGACTCCTGCGAGCGGCACACATCCGCATGGTGGAGCAGGAGAAAATCTTTAACGAGGAATCTTTTTTGCGGTCTCCCCGGGCCCCTAACATTCAAGTGATAATATTCATAAACAGCGATGTTGAGCGGACCTCGAGAAGAGGTCTCGCGACGACTGCCACATGGTTCGTGCGGGCCAACTCTGAGTAGCGTTGACTATTCAAGCTAACACTAGCGGTCGGAAAAAAATCAATACCGCAAGCATTGCAATAACTGATAAGTTGATCATTAGTCGGTCGGAAATAAGAAGAGGTTTATGTGTAGTACCTTCTTGCACCTTCTTGCCGAGTCTTCTTCTTAGAAGATTTTTGGCGGTTCGAGGATAAACCCGCCTCTTCGTTAAATCTTGAAGGCGAGCTTCTTTTGTCTCTAGCTTCTTACGGAGCCTTTGGAGGTTCTTTGCCCCCGACCGAGCTATGTTCTTGCAATCCGGGAAGCAATTCCCTCAGATTTCTCTCAAACTCCGAGGTCGAGTCGTTCGAGCCGTCCTCCCGTCACGAGTCGGGTTTCTCTTGACGGTGAGATCCCCTTCCCCTCATGCAATTCTTATGTGAGGTGGATAGGGGATTGATGGGATCTCTTCACTGTTCTGGGACACTGGTTGGACAGGCGGTTGACCCAAATCTCGGGGGAGGACACTCAATGACAGTGGAGAACCCACTGCCGGGGGGTGACATTGGTGCTTTTGATCTACCTGCGAATATTGATCTCGGAGATGTCACGGTATACCCAGAGGTGATGCCCCCTCACAGGGCTTTGTTGGAAACTCTCGGAGGGGTATGGGCCCTTTTTCCTACACATGCCTTTTACATTATAAATGATTATATTATATTATAAAAAAATATTTCTCAATAATAGTTTTACTCAACCTTATACTAATAGAGTTATCAGGATTCAGTAACTAGATCGTTCTACCTGTAAATTGATGGTCAAATATATTTTATAGATATATTTTTAAAATATACATTTATTTTATAAATATTTACAAATCAAAATATGAAAAAAAATAAATACATTTATGAATATTATTTTCATATGTTATTTATGATAAAAATAACAAATTGGATTTGAGATTATTATATATAAATATATAGCAAACGTAATTTGCGGACCTTGATAAAACGTCGATAGATTACAAAAAAAATTAGAGAGATAGAGAGAAAATACTGTAGAGAGAGCATTACATTAATATGTTCAATAATCAAAAATCATGTTCAGGTGGGTAGGTGAGGTGAGAGAGTGTTTGATATTTTTTTAAAAATTTTTGGTTAGAGGGGAGCTGATGAGCTTGGACAGCTCGAGATTCACTAAAAGTATTGTTATGATGAATGATCCAACGATCCACATTCCATCCCATATATTACTGTACTTTACCATTTTCACTGTTTATAAAAATCATTGTTTATTAGACACTGTTCTTCATAATATACTGTTTACTATTTATGAGAATAAAAAGCCATTCCATTGAGGGAATCAACGCTATATGTGAATATTCGTGATCTGATAACGAATATACCAAAAGTTATAAATGGCACGTTAGCATACCCTTGTGTATATATATATATATATATATGAGGGATCGTTCTTCATGGATGTCGGGTATAAAGCCGTTGGATTTCGATCCCAATGGCCCGATATTGATGAGCGATAATTACTTACGGTTATTGCATTTATCGATGATCAGTCAGATGGATACGTGATTCAGCGGTGATAATTGACGTCCCATAGATTTTTATCTATAGGCGTCCGTAGAAGATGTATTGTCGCATGATATATATATAAATGCGTATCAGTCTATGAATATTCGGACATTTATCGGTAACGATTGAATTTCAATCAATCTTCAAAATATTATATATAATGCAATAAAATCCTTATCCAAATTGTACTATGCATATGAATAATAAAATATATAGTATTTTTTTCATTTAAAACATTAAGTTGTGATCGTCGAGTAACTCGATTAATCCCGATCGTCCAATCCGATCTTTACTGAAACATTTAAAGAAAAAAATCTATAAAAAAACCAAATACACAGCCTAACAACCATTTTTGGTTGTTAATACACAACAGCTACTATTAAAACTACTGTTTCTATAGCAATTGACCTAAGTCATATATATATATATATTTATATACGTGATTCCGGGGTTTTTCTAAACAACCCAAAATTAAATAAATATTCCAACGTGTTGGAATTGGATACCAGGCCGCCTTAAGAACTTCAATAGGCATTCTCAAAGCTTGGGCCCACGTCCATTCGTACGGCCCAATCTATATAAGAAACCCAATCAAGAAGATTCAACGGTCCAGATCTATGCTGCAGAATCTTAAAGTTACAGTCATAAATCCTTTTCCTTCTCGCGCTCGCATTCTCTATTTAAACAATCAAAAACAGAGACCTTTGAAATCACAACGAGAGCGCCATGGCGAGCAAAAGCCCTCTTCTTCGAGTGCCTTCGAAGCCCTAGCCTCTCGCTGAGGCCTCGCTATCCCTCGATGCCGAAGTACCCGAAAGGAGCTCGTCCGTGGCTTCACTCTAGCTGTGTTGGTCCTGATGAGACAGAGGAGATGAGGGGCCACGGCGCTCTTCTCGGTGATTGGGATGACTTGCTCCGCGTGCGCTGGGTCGGTGGAGAAGGCTATCAAGCGATTGCCTGGGATTCATGATGCGGCTGTCGACGTGTTGGGGAATCGAGCTCAGGTTGTCTTTTACCCGGCCTTCGTCTCGGTGAGTCTTGAAAAATTTTTCTTCTGATTGTTTGGTTTGATGGTTTGAAATTGTTCTTATATCATTTCAGTTCTTCAACTTGAAGATTGAATTTTTTTAATGGCGGAGTTTGATTATTTCTTTTTCTTAAGATTCACTTTTTAAATCCATGATATCATTGGCAGGAAGTTCTGTAGCGTAGACCAATTTTAGCATCTTTGATCGAGAATTTCTATTTCAGTTGGTTGGTGTTTTTTACCTTTTTGCTTCTCTTGAGATTGTAATGTTCTTAACTTTTTTCTCATGCTTGATTTGAAGCAATTAATGGTTTACTGAACCAAAAATTATAAAAGAATTGATGCTATACCTCTCGAGGTACAACCTGATCTTGAAGAAGAATAATTACTTAATTAGGTTTGATGTCATTTAGAAACCAGTAGTTCATAAATAATCAAAATTCTGGCTGGTTTGAATACTTAGCATCCTATGGATGAAAGTAGGGACTCTATGACCCTGTATGATTTAGTTAACTGAGGAACTTCAAATCAAAAGTTGCACTTTATGCTTATTTTTCCAATCAGGTCCTCTTCTTAAAAGTGTATTATGTGTCCATCCACTGTTAACTTATGTGTAAGAAACCAAACCGGCAGAAACAGTTTCAGCTATAATAAAAAGTATGAGCTGTACAATGAACAAGCTGAATACTCTTTAAATTCTTGTTCCATCTTCCATCCCATTTATGGTATGCACTAATTTAGTTAATGATATATTCAAGTATTATCCATAGCTGTTTCTAGCTACAAGTACACAAGTATCATAAGGTTGTTGTGAAGCCAACAAAACGAAGTATGAATTCACATATGATCGTTCCTGAGTCATGCTTATGCTTATTTTGTATTTTGTGCATGCAGAGCAAGTACAAAGTGTAGTGGATAACTTTTAGGTACTTTATTTGCCATCATGGTTTTGAGAATTGTTCTATTAATGGCATGGTTAGCATGTATTTGCCTTTTGGAAGATTGTTACTATATATCATATGATCCTCTGCTCCCATGCTTTATCTGTGTCTTGTTTCAACAATTGTAGCAGAATAGTCTTATTTTCTATTATGTCTACTTTTTGTAGGAAGAGCAAATTCAAGAGACTATTGAAGATGTTGGATTTGAAGCTGCATTGATTGTAGAGGAAATGAACGAAAAATCAACTCTAATATGCAGAATCCGCATAAAAGGAATGACTTGTACTTCTTGCTCAGGGACTGTGGAATCTGCTTTGCAAGGTGTTCATGGCGTACAGAAAGCCATAGTAGCCTTGGCAACTGAAGAGGCAGAAATTCAGTATGATCCTAAAATTGTTAGTGCTGATAAACTCATGGAGGCTGTTGAAGATACTGGTTTTGAAGCTATCCTTATGAGCACCGGGGAGGATCGAAGCAAGATAGATCTCAGGCTAGATGGAGTACGTACTGAACGATCTATGAGAATCATTGAAAATTCACTTCAAGCACTTCCTGGAATAGAAAATATAAGTACAGATTTTCTGCTTAAAAAGATCTCTCTATCCTACAAACCAGACCGAACTGGTCCCCGGACTTTCGTGAAGTTGTTGAATCAACTGGTTCTGGACGTTTCAAGGCATCATTATATCCTGATGGTGTGGGAAGGGGGAGCCCCACAAGCATCGTGAGATTAAACAGTACTATCAGTCTTTCCTTTGGAGTATAGTCTTTACAATCCCAGTGTTTCTGACTTCAATGGTGTTTATGTATGTTCCGGGATTAAGCATGGACTTGATAAAGAAAATAGTTAATATGCTAGAGCATTGGGGGAGCTTTTGAGATGGATATTAGCCACGCCAGTTCAATTCATCGTTGGAAGAAGATTTTTATATAGGAGCATATAAAGCTTTGCGACATGGATCTACCGAAACATGGATGTCCTCATTGCTCCTAGGGAACTAATGCAGCATACTTCTATTCAGTCTACTCGGTGCTTAGAGCAACAGCTTCACCAAGTTTTAAGTCAACAGATTTTTGAGACTAGTTCAATGCTCATCTCATTTATTTTACTTGGGAAGTATCTGAGGTCTTAGCCAAAGGGAAAACATCTGGGAGGCCATTGCCAAGCTCATGGACTTGGCCCTGAAACTGCAACTTTGTTAACTTATGACAGTGAAGGAATGTGCTAATGAGACGAGATTGATAGTCGGTTGATACAGAAATGATGTGATTAAAAATTGTGCCTGGCGGTAAGGTGGCATCTGATGGTGTTGTTATATGGGGCCAGAGCCATGTCAATGAGAGCATGATAACAGGTGAAGCTCGCCCTGTTGCAAAAAGGAAGGGTCATACTGTGATAGGTGGAACTGTGAATGAAAATGGTGTCTTGCATGTTCAGACGACACACATTGGATCTGAAAGTGCTCTAGCTCAAATTGTCCGGCTTATAGAATCAGCACAAATGGCGAGCTCCTATTCAAGTTTTGCGGATCGCATTTCCATGTATTTTGTGCCCATGGTTAGTAATTCTGCTCTCCCTCTCTCCTGTTTTTGTTGTCATCGATTTTAAATCAAACATTCATGATAAGCGCTCTCATGTCCTAGCATCCATATGCATGATAATGGAAAGTTCGGCCATTAGTATGACAAAAATTTTCCCATATCAAACATATTGAAAGGTGTAAATTTGGGAGTTTATATGTGCATTATCTTAATTGTGTTTCATGACCCAACCTTAGGGGCCACTAGTGGCAGAAACTTCTCTAAGAAAGTCAATGTTGGTTGAAGATGAGCAACAGCTCAATGTAACTTGTTTTTGCACTTACAGGTCATATCCTTTTGCGTTCATTACTTGGCTTTCATGGTATTTAGCTGGAAAACTCCACAGCTACCCTGGATCTTGGGTTCCATCTTCCATGGATACCTTCCAACTTTCTCTCCAGTTTGGCATAGCAGTTGTGGTCATAGCTTGTCCATGTGCTCTTGGCCTTGCGACTCCCACAGCTGTAATGGTGGCCACTGGTGTGGGTGCTTCTGGTGTTCTAATTAAAAGGGGGTCAAGCATTGGAGAGCACACAAAGGTATGCAATACAATCTCTCCTGACTGTTTTGAAAAGTTGACTTATAGAATGTTATATAGAATAGATTATATAGAATGTTCTCCAATGATAATCTTTTGTTTTTATGTACTTATTGAGAAACTACTAAATCTCCGGAATCATCTGTGAGTTCAGACTATCTGTTATAGTGGAAATTCCTTGTTGAAGCAGAGGCTGAATTTCTTTGCAGGTGAACTGCATTGTGTTCGACAAGACAGGCACGCTCACGGACGGGTAAGCCAGTTGTCGTCACCACAAGGTTGTTGAGATAATGTGGTGTTGGGTGACTTCTATGAATATGTTGCAGCAGCAGAAGTGCACTGACAGATCTTTCTTAATCTTTTTGATGATCAATTCTCATCCAGTATCTTCATTCATGCTTTTATAACAAGTGATGAATTTTTCACGCCACCTATATGACAAAAAGAGATATTCCCCAATACAAAATGGTCTTATGTGGGATATGCTTGGCATGTTTGTATTTGCTTTAAGACAATGTTCTATAGTGCTTATAGAGGCTGCCTTCAATGTAACTGCCACATGATCATCTCCTCGAAGTGTATTTTTCATCTCATTATTTCTCTTGTTGTCATCTCAACAAGCTCGCCGGAAATCTTTATTAGGTGAAACAGTGAGCATCCCTTTAGCTTGAGCTATCGCCCTAATATGCTAAAAGATTTGCGATGAAGTAGCCATGTCTGGCCTGCCGGTACGAGACTTTGTTTCTGTATCTCACTGGTCATGGTGTCAAAGCTACAGTCAGAAACAAAGAAATTGTTGTGGGCAGCAGACGATCATTAGATGCAGGCATTCATATTCCAGTTGCAGCCTCTGGCAACTGCTCAGGAAGCCGAGGAGCTGGCCCAAACAGGAATAGTGTATCACCTGAACCAGGAAGTGGTCGGAATAATAGCGATCTCCGATCCTCTGAAGCCTGGTGCACAAGATGTAATATCGATTCTCAACTCCGCTGAAGGTGAAGAGCATTATGATGACAGGGATAACTGGGGTACTGCAAATGCAATTGCTAAAGTTGGAATCGACACTGTTGTTGCTGAAGCTAGACCTGAACAGAAAGCTGAGAGAAAGTCAAAGAACTGCAGGTATGGCTTTAGCATCTTATAGAAAAATATGATTTGTTACTCAAATATTGCATATTTGGATAGCTTGTTGAAAACAACAGTGAAGTCATATGTATTTTTTATTGGCTTTAAAATTGTTAATTAAGCTCACATATTCAATATATTTTTCAAGGACATTTCATGCATTTGTAAATATTATGTTTCCTTTTAGCCTTCAATTGAGTAATACAACTATTCTTAATTAATCTGCCTTGGCTTTTACTCACATCAAAGATTTACCTGATGTTCTTCACTTGGCAAGGAACTTTATCTTATTATTTACTTCTGCGTTTTATTCTTTTCTCGACATATATCTTGTTGTATTGTTATGTTTAAAAATGTTATTAGTTCATAAATTTTGGCCCGTTGTTTGCTTCAGTTCTCAGCTGAGCAACTTTGTTCCATCACCTTGGTGATACTGTCCAACATAACTTTACTTGCTTTGACATTAAGACAGCACTGCACATGTGAGAAACTTATCGACTTGTGCACCTCGTGTTCACATCTAAATCACAATTTTGGAGGACAGAGAAACAAAATGAACAAAATGGAGAACTCATATAGTTGAAGACCTATATTTTACTGATTTTTGAGTATACCGTTATACACCAATTTATGCACTATTCAAGTCTATTCACCACCATTTCATTTCAATTCATCGCTGTATCCATTTCGTTTTGACAGATGTGTGTATGGTTTCTACCGTGGCAATGCGTTGGGGACGGAATCAAATGATTCTCCAGCACTTGTTTCTGCAGACGTAGGGATGGCAATAGGTGCTGGAACAGACATAACGGGCTGAAACGGCTGACATTGTTCTCATGAAGAGCAACTTAGAAGATGTCACAGGCACCGCCATAGATCTCTCGAGGAAGACCTTCTCTAGAATAAGGCTAAACGTGTATCTGCTCTTAGTTTATAACATCCTTGGAATACCGGGTGCCGCCGGGTTCTCTTTCCTCACCAGGTTCCGACTGCACACCTTGGATTGCCTGGTGCAGCAATGGCAGCATCCTCAGTTAGTGTAGTCCGTTCTGCTCCTGTTATTGAAAGAAAGTGCAAGAGGCCAGCAGTTGAATAACATGCAGATCCAGAGGTATCATGGTGGAGTAAAAATGTGTGCAGCCATTTGAACAAGAATAATGGCTGCAAATAATTTTTGTATGATTGGGTGGTAATAATGTTCTTTATTAATGTTTCAGCCTTTCAGGTCCTTGTGTTTCTTTTGTCTGTTGGAGTTTTTTACTATTTGAGTGTGGCCATTTGGGGGCATTCCACAGAATTTTCAAAAATAATGATGGTATGACCAACGCTAAAGGAGAGGTCGTGGATTGAATCCCTCTGACAGTCTTGTTATTATCTCTTTATTCACATTGGATTTTATCTTGATACCGTCTTTAATACGTATTTATCGTCTGCAGGTTCAAGTCTTTTGTTTGATACTGTTTATATTCATCTATAAAATATTGACTTGTCGTCTGATATTGATTTTCAAAAATAATGACGGTAAATGTTGTGTGCTTTCGTATAAATGGATTTTGCCGCTGCCTCTTTGTTGGAAAATCTGAAGTAGCGTTAAGTTTTGAGATTTGGGATAAAATTGCTAGAGTGGCCTGTGAAAATGGGTAATTGTTAATGAAAAATCATATCTTATGTTTCCATGAAAACATATTTATTTATTTAATATGTTTATTTATATATTTTATATTTTCACATGGTTAATAATTTGACTTAATTAATTAATTTGTATTCAGTTTATTTTGTAAAAGATGCAAAATGGATAAATTGTATTTATTAGAAATAAACATGCAAAAAGATTTTTCGAGGGCAGTGCAGTGAGATCATGATAGAGAGGAGGAGGATAGAAAGGTATTATGAGGGATACCAGTCGGGTTGTTGGCCTTTTACGTATGTTCTGGGTTTTATGATTAGAGCTTTGATTACTGATTAAAAATAAAAATGAAATTATTTTATATGATATCACTTGAAAGTAAATTACTAAATAAATAAATGAAGCCATTTGAAAATAATTTGAGCTAGTGAAGCGTCGATCAGCCAACGTGCGGACAACAAAGTTCTTGACCTCAGACAATTTGGCTGCTAGATGCAATAAATTGCCTGTGGCCTCCTGAACCTTATCACAGTGCTATTCTAGTGAGTGAAACCACTTTGTTCTTCTTCTACATCGCGGTTGCTAGAGCATCTACTTGGAATCACTTTGTGCAAGGGATTTTTAGGACCTGGTCTTGACGGGCTGATCTCTCTGACGATTAGTATGGAGCGTATGGGCAGTCAGCATAAATTGTTGTGCTCCTTGCTCGGAGCAACGTTATTTGCGTGGGTTTGCATAAAAATGCATTTTTCAATTGTGCTTTCGATTGCATTATCTTCCTTATCTTTGAAAATTTTTCACATGTTTCTTCTTTGGGTGTCATACTACCTACAGCTAAACCAAAATTAGAGAATAGTCCACAGTGATTGTGAGGTAAGTCTCAAAGCCTCTACGTGACAGCGCAATAACGGTGTCAAAGATGTCATCTAGTACGCTTATCGTCATTTCACCTTCCCAAGAGGACACCCCTCTATGCCTAGACAAAACTTCCTATTTGGTTTTAATTTTATTTTATTAAGTCACAGTTGTTATTGTATCCACTATAGTGATTTTTGTTCATTCCTATGTTGTTTTGGTTTATGGTTTATTTTGCTGCACTTTTAATGATTAATTATATCGCTACATCAACATCAAAAAACAACTTTAAAGCCCCTAGCATCATGCATTATATTTCTACTATCCAACTTAAAAAATTACGACTGATTCATTACCTCGGTTACATGATTGATCAATTTCAAACAACGCAATTAACCAAGCACAAAAGCAGATAATACGATATTTTCGCTCTCAGCCCTGTTATTCAATCACATGTTACGCCATTAACATAAAAATTCGACAAATCAGTAACTTTTAAACATATACCAAAATACAAACACACAAAAAAGAATGACCAGAGTTATTTACCCAAAAAAAAAAAAAAGTTCGTTATTAGGTTGTCTGATGTAACCTCATGAGAGGCACTGCACAAATATGCCTCTGACATCATATTTTCTAATACTCTATTGCACTTATTAAAAATTCATGGTTTATTCCTTATATCTTTACTCTATCATGAAAATAGTACCTCAACAACCAACAATATCTAAATTATGAATTATCGAATAACAAATCGGCAAGACAAAAGTCGAAATTCCTTAGGTCGGTACGTTTACATGTGGCAATAACTACACATCTCTGCCAAGAAACCTTGTAGAATGGTGCTTGTCACGAATATAACTCAATGATTGACATAATTTTTCTATAGCATATATTAATCTACCTCTACAGAGCAAATGTGGCAACATCGATTAAACCATTTTAATCGGAACCCGACACACCTAAAAACCAAATCACACTTACAAAGACAACGACAACTTTACACCTCAAACACATCTTCAAATACATGAATACAAGACATAATTACTAAATACGCAGTACAACCACTACAAAATCAAACGACACCAACAATAGAAAAAGGGACCCATCAAACCACGAACTCACCACATCAGCTTTACCAAGACAATAGCAACTAGGAATTACGCTCCACGCAAATCACAACACATTTTATGCTGGTCATAGTGACTCAACAATTTCAAATAATATATAGCGATATAAAGCATACATCAATTTTATAACTCAACTTTCCCAAATACACTAATTTTGTAAAAATACAACTTTAAGATAAAACATAAATAAATCAATCATCAAACAAATTTTTCAAAAGAAATATAATTGTGGAGATCGCCTACTAGTTACTATTACAATCCAATCAAAATAAGCCATGCAACAACCAGGAAACTAATATCAAATCATCAGCCTCAAAACACTCCCCTACCTAGTCGCCGATTAGACAAGTTGAGCCATCAAGTATCCAAACCTGACACTGGTCATTGAGATCCTCATGTGGTGACCACGGTTTCACAAAAATAACCCTATCAATAGCTACGCACCGACCAGACAACCAAGCCCACCACACCTCCATGCCTTGACTGGAACCCCAACATATCAATTTCGGACTAAAAGTCAGTAATCACCAACAAAATTTATAAAAGATCCATATGATAAACAATGCATAACACCCTAAAAGTCCCATCCATGATAACATCTCATACCAGATTGAAAACCATTCCCCAAACATCGGGATCAAAATCATTTTCAATATATGCATAATTAACAAATCATCTCAAAGTACAAATATAACCATTAAAATATCACCAGAAATGAATAATTAAAACACATATATATATATATATATATATATATGTATTTTCCACGAATGAAATTACATAATTATACAAAACTAGATGTATCATCAATGATTTGTCGCACAACAAAAAACTAAATATAAGTATCTTTTAACATTATACATAATTAAACATAATAAACGAAATAATTAAACACCATCTCAAAATACTAACTATTAAATAATTATTTAAAAATAATACCACCATCAACTCTCACGGGTATCCCGGGTTTTGGCTAGACCAAAACTCCTCCCAAGCCCAAACCCCACCTAACAAGATAAAAGAATAAACAAACCACGAAACTAAAGATATAACTAAACCCAAAAAGAAAATACAAGAAATCAATAACTCCGACTCTCTAATTAGCCAAACTAACTCCAACCGCTCAAATCGGAACAAACAATCAAACTAGTCTCTAATCAATTCTAAACCAACTCAATTTGGCATAAACCCTCCTCGAACTAACTTGAACCAACCTCAATTTCACCAAACCAAGTTCAATTTAACCAACCAAAGATCAACCAATTCCAATTTGTTTTACAAAACCTCTTGAACTAGCTTGTTCCACCGAACCAACCTCCTTGAATTGGTTCACCCCAAAGTCATTAGCCCACAAATGGGACCAAGCCAAAAACCAATCACCAACTTAACTCATAAACAACTCAATTACACATTGAGTCCAAATCAACAACCAATTGTTGAACAACGCTTTACTCATTCAAACCCAAATGAATCAACCTACCAACTCGGCTAGCCAAACCCAACTCCAACTCATTCGAATGAACCTGATCAATTCAAATCAAAGCCCATTCCACTTGAAAAATCAAGCCCAACTCAACCAATTTACAAGAACAACCACTAATCTCCACTATTACCATCATTCTTAATCATCATCATCACCACCAATTAACAAAAAAAACCCTAATCCCAGTTTACATAATACCACAAAACATAGAATTTCTCCACCATTCCAAACAAGATCCATCTAAATACAATGGTTTTCCACACAAAATCATCTTATAACAACCCTTCATCCTTCACAACATCAAAACTACTTCATCACCAAACATACACACACATATCCATACATCGTAACAAAAACAAAATTATTTAAAATTTTACCAATGAAGCTCCAACAATAGCAAACATCCCAGCGAACCTCAAGCCCATCTCTTTAATTTTTCTTTCGTCTTTTCTTCTCTCTTTCTCTTTTTTCCTCATAGAACATCGTTGTAGCACTCCATTGAAGTTGTAGTTAAGATGAAAGCCCATCATAAAGTCATCAATTTCTAACTTTTCTCTAACTTTCACCGCCAAAACCACCGTTAGTCCCGAAAATAAATTCTCTTACAAATGCTTAAAAGTCACCACGGTCCCCGAATCATGGCTATAGGCATTTCAAAAAGATCCCCGAATCTCACCTTTCGGGCCCTGGTTTTCCGGAAAATTTCAATTCAAACCTTATTACGTAGAACCCAAAATCTTCTATAAATCACACTTATATCTCTATTCTTCCACTTCGTTTCTTAACAAACTGCTGAGGAAATCTTATCGCGAACTGATAATACAAAGCCATGCGGAATTTCAGAGAGCAGGTCCTAGGCCCAGCGGCTCAGCGCCAAGGACCTCACATCTACCAGTTTATCCTTCTTTCATCAACCTCGAGATGTCCAGCAGTCCCGATCATACTTGGTGGTCACCATCGACCCTTCGTTTAGCTTTTGACTCTAGAGTCGCATCAACCACCTAAATCATCGCGTAAACGGCTTCGGCTAATGATAGAATGCGTACGGCGCGAAAAGATGCGCAGCATTTTCCCAACCAAATATTCCCGATGATTCTAATTTGACACGTCCCCAATAGCTTCCTCACACGAGGAAGTCGGGGCTCATTCCGTCCAAAGATCGAATGTAAAGATGAACGGAACGTGAAGGAGAGTGGGAGGCGAAAAAGTTCCAAATCCTTTTCTCATGAAGGACAATGAACGAAAGGCATGGTCCATTGCTCAATATCGCGCGGGCAAGTAAAATGCAAGTCGTTGTTCCGGATCCCATTACATCTTCTCACCGCCAAATTACCCAGACAAGATGCTGTTATCCCACGCCAAACTATCAAGCAGATTAACCTTGGACGTATGCTTTTCCGCATCGCTGGTTGTCGCATGTAGTCCCCGCCATTCCTAAGAAACTATGGGAGACTGAGAAACAACCATTCGAGCAAACCCAACATTTCTCGCATCGCTTGGTCCTTGTGGGAGAACTCTCCCTACCATGATCTCTAAAGTTTTGATCAATCAGAAACCATTTTGCATCGCATTTCAAAAGTTGTAGGATCCTTCATTGTGCCATTGCGGGGAAGAAGCCTGAAGCACAAGCCATAAGTCCTTAGCGCCTAAATATTCTACCCCATTAATTGTCGTAACAAAATATGGTTGTGCTCCATCTGTAATGATGGGGGACTTATGCAAATTAAAAGGCAGTAAATATCGGCTAAACCATCTAAAGGTAATTTCTAGCAAGAGGTAGCCAAAGTTCAAGTTGAAGAACTTCGTAATAGTTAAACTTTAATGACATTGGCCCCATTAACCATCAGTATCTCGTGGAAATTTTCCACCACCACTTCTGCCCAAAATCACCTTTCAAAATTAGTTTTTTTTTTTTTTTAAAAATAGAATAGGTTTTTTTTCCATAAAAGTGAATAACTTACAATTATGTTTGTTAATAGAATGGAAAGAGTTACAAAACCAATGTTGAAAATAGAGGGCTTAGGCAGCTCATAAGATAAGGCCAGCATTATCCAATAGAGTGTTGTGCCAACAATATAGAAAGAACAACAACAATAGATCGAAAGATATTCAAGAAACATTATCTCTAGTAGAGCAAGTTGAAACAAAACTTAATCTTTTTTTTTCTATTTTTACCATGGTTTTTTTCACAGCATTTCCAATAACCAAATAAATTGATGTTAGAATATTCACCATTGGATACACATGTTGTTTTTCATTCGGTTTTGTTTATCTTTGTAGTCATTTTTTTTTATTGATTTAGATGGTTTATTTATTTATTTTTTTGGTACTGCACTTTCACACAAACGCTAAGTTTGGACACCACAACCCCATAATTGAACGCCCCTTTAATTATAATTTAATTATGTTCAACGCTTAATTTTTTCCCAACATGAAATAAATTTATTTAAGACAATATAATATTTAGTTTGGATTTCAAATGTTTTAAATATTACAAAAAAATTGGACTTTGAAAGTATTCTTAAACGGGAGTTAAAGCTAGAGACTTAACTGCATTGCGGAAAAAAAAAAATACTAGAAGCCCTAAATCCCATGCGATCCAGAATTTAATCTACCAGTGAGTTAATTGATCCTAGAGAATCAAAGACCAACCCCGCCCCGATTAAGCTCCTAGTTCATCAATACCGTAAGTGATTACGCTTTGGGATATTCTCACTTTGACTATTTCGCGTTTACATTTTCTGTTTTTTTTTTTTTTTTTTTTTTTTAGTGTGTCTATTTTCAGTGGACTTTTGCTTCATGGTCACTCTTCTCTTGTATTTATAAATATATATATATATCAATGAAATTCTGATTTTGTAGGACCAAATTTATGGTTTGAAAGCTATTAAAGAAAGAAGTACTGTTATTAAATACATTTAACCTTTGATAGTGGGAACACAGATATTCAAAAGGTTAATTAGTATTATCAAGATTGTTATATATGCATATATATGTGTTTGTGTTTTGCTCTCAAATTGTTCACCCATGGAAAATACTAGTCTTCTTCTTTATTTACAGATATAGTATTAATGTTTACAAACAACTTTGAAAATGAGGAGCATATTAGTGGCTTAATCAATCTTTCAAAAAAAAAAAAAAAAAAATGAGGAGCATAAGAAAATCTAGAGAAATCAAAACAGGGTTAAGTGACTTGCTTCCTTTTTTTTTTTGGCATTCAAATGTCTTTAAATAACTTAGTCTTTCTATCAGTATTCTCAATTTCATTATTAATTTTCAATAATATTACTTTTATAAAAAATTAATTATATAGCTAGTCCCAAAACAACAACCCTCTGTAGACCTACTTCTCTCTATTTTTGACTTAGTTGCCATATATAGAACAACTTGACACCAAATTCTCTTGAAAAGATATGCATACAATAATATCTATCTGGGTAGATATTAGTCAGGTCTCTGCTAGTAATGTCTGTCTCACCATCAAAGGGGTTACCTTAGTAATGTCTATGCTCTCACTATCAATCCCAATTAATTTGCCTTGGAATATTTGAACGTTTCTACAGAAACCATAAATAAAATAATTAATCTCTAGAATTTATATTGGTAATATTAGTCAAGGTCTATGAAGTAATGCCTATGCTCTCACTATCAAGGTTAAAAGCACACTCATTGGAAACATTATTGTTCTCTTCCTTATAGCTTTTGAAATCATTATCAAATTTATTTGATGCAAACCCAGTAATTTTTCTTGGAAATATTTGAACTAGTAATCATATACAAAATAATTAACCTAAATTTATCTTGGTGAATATTAGTCAAAGTGTCTTTAGAATGTCTATGTTCTTGGTGAATATTAGTCAAGGTCTTTAGAATGTCTATATTCTCACTATCAAAAGTTAAAAGCACTCCCATTGGTTAACATTATTGTTCTTTCTTCCTAATAGCTTTCAAAATCATACATTTGGTATGCAACTCATTTTCATTGATTCAATCCCAATTAATGGAATATTTCACATTTCTACGAATCATAAACCAAATAATTTAATCTATATGATGTATAAATAGACAGATTTTATGTTGGAAAAATCAAATCATAACAACATTAAAAAGAAATTAAAAGATTGAAGATGTGATTTATCAATGCATTGAATTCAATCTTTTAAACTTAACGATGGGAAGGGATATAATGCTCAATATCATCAAGTGATAAAAAATAATTGCTAATCCTACAATAATAGACTTGGTATTTTATTCTTCTCCAAGTCCAAAATCAAAGTTTAAGGATTTTATTATGTATTAATGAAAGTCAAGGATTTTCCTAAAAGAAACTTTAATATATTTGCTTTTGAGAATAAATCCATAAAATGTATATAAAACAAAGTTTATCTAATACTAATAGCCTATTGAATTCGAGTGTACAGTAGCTATAAATCTTGGTTAAGAAAATGCACATAAAATATGGAAAAATAATAGAAATAACAAAATCTTTTTGAGAAACGAAATTAAAATTAATTAGATTTATTTGTAAGAATTCAAATTTAATATATCACTTGATTTTTTTATTTTTAAAGACAAATAATATAAATTATATAATATTTTTAATATAATAATATTATCTATATAAATATAAAAAATGTAATATATTTATATATTCCTGAGTTATTGAGATAAGTTCAGCGAAAGCCAACTTGCTGAGCTCCACTCGAAACCTAAACTTGAGCATAGCTTAAAAGTTCAAAATTTCATAACAAGCTAGAGTTGACCAGGAATTCATATAAAAACCTGTTAATAATAAATTGTTTGTTTTGTGTTTACATTAATGAGAAAAACATAAATAAATAAATAGAGAGTCGGTCTACAGAAATTCGATACATTTTGGGGACTATTATATAATTAATTTTTATAAAGTAATATTATTGAAAATTAATAAAATTATGAGAATACTAGAAGTGAGAAAGACTAAGTTATTTAAAAAGGCGTTTAGATACCCAAGGAGACTTAAGTCACTTAACCCTATTTTGATTTCTCTAGATTTTTCTTATGCTCCTCATTTTGAAAAAGATGGATAAACCACTAATATGCTCCTCATTTTCAAATTTGTTTTATGCAAAACATTAATACTATCATAAATGAAGAAGACTGAAGTATTTTTCCATGGACTGAACAATTTGAGCAAAACACAAACACATATATATACATATATAACAATATCTTGATAATACTAATTAACCTTTTTGAATATCTGTGTTCCCACTATCAAAGGTTAAATCACTTATTTAATAACATTATACTTCTTTCTTTAATAGCTTTCAAAACCATAAATTTGGTCTACAAATCAATTTCATTGATATATATATATATTTATAAATACAAGAGAAGAGTGACCATGAAAGCAAAGTCCACTAAAAACTAGACACACTAAAAACAGAAAATGTAAACACTTGAAAATAGTCAAAGACAGAATATCCCCCCAAAACGTCACTTGTTAGTGATGAACTCGAGCTTAATCAGGGCCAGGGTTGGTCTTTGATTCTCTAGGATCAATTCGCTCTTGCAATTGGGTCATTGTGATTACGGATCGCATGGGATTTCAGGAATTCTAGTATTTTTTTCACAATGCAGATTGAAGTCTCTAGCTTTAACCTCTTCGTTTAAGGTACTTTCAAAGTCCAATTTTTTTTGTAATATTTAAACATTTAATCAAACTAAATATTATATTGTCTTAAATAGATTTATTTCATGTTGGAAAAAATTAAGCAATTAAGACATAATTAAATTATAATTAAAGAAGTGATTATAAATCTATAGAATTTATTAGTGTCCAAACTTAGCGTTTGTGTAGGGCGACAGTGCAAATTTTAAAAAAATAAATAAATAAACCATCTAAATCAATAAAAAAAAATGACTACAAAGATAAACAAAACCGAATGAAAAACAACATGTATCCAATGGTAAGATGTATTCTAACATCAATTTATTTAGTTGTTGGAAATGTAGCAGAAAAAAACCATGGAAAATGTAAAATAGAAAAAAAAAAAAGTTAAGTTTTTGTTTTAAAAAAAAACTTGCTCTATGAGGTCTATTGTTTCTTGAATGTCACTAGAATCTATTGTTTATTTGTTCCTTTCTATATTGTTAGCCTGCTTTCACCTCTATTGGATAATGTGGCCTTATCTTATAGTGTTACCTCGCTCTATTTTCAACTTGTTAGTTTTGTAACTCTTTCATTCTTAACAAACATAATTGTAAAGTTATTCACTTTTTATGGGAAAAACCTATTCTATTTTTTTTACTAATTTTTGAAAAGGTGATTTTTGGGCAAGTGGTGGTGGAAAATTTCCACAGATACCCAGTGGTGTGGGGCCAATGTCATTAAGTTTAACTATTACCGAAATTCTTCAACTTGGAACTTACATTGCCACCTCCCTGCTCGGAAATCCTTCTTTTGGAATGGTTTGCTTCGATATTTGCCTGCCTTTTGAGCCTGCATCGTCCCCATCATTACGGATGGAGCCACAACCTTATTTTGGTACGACAATTAATGGGTAGACAATTGGGCACCTAAGGACTTGTGGCTTGAGCACTTCAGAGCTTCACACTCCCATAATGGCACAATGAAGGATCTACAACTTTTAGTACGTGCAAAAATGGTTCACGAGTTGATCAAAACTTTAGAGAGTCATGAGTAGGAGAGTTCTCTACAAGGACCAGCGATGCGAAATGTTGGAGTTTAACTCGAGATGGTTGTTTCTCCGTTAAGTCTTTCCATGGATTTCTTAGGAATGGCAGGGTTCTCTGTGCGACAACCAACGTGATCTGGAAAAGCATCTGTCCAAAAAAGGTTAATCTCTTCAACTGGTTGGCGTGGGATAACAACATCTTGTCTCTGGGTAATTTGGCAGTGAGAAGATGTAATAGGATCCCGACAACGACTTGCATTTTCTGCCACACTGATATTGAAACAATAGACCATCTGCTCATTCATTGTCCTTTAGCAGAAAGGATTTGGAACTTTTTCACTCACACTTTCTCCCTTCCTGTTCCACAATCATCTTTGGTCGATCTTTGGGACAGATGGAAGCCCCAGCTTCCCTCTCGTGTGAGAGCTATTGGGGACATTATCATTAGAATCATAACTTAGAATATTTGGTTGGAAAGAAATGCACGCATCTTTAATAACATATTCTGCACTTCATTCTATCATTGTCAAAGCCATTTACATGATGATTTCGTGGATTGATGCAGCTCTAGAGTCAAAGAAAGCTAGGCTTGAAGGGTCAGTGGTGACCACCAAGTATAGTCTGGAGTTCCTTGGACATCCCTCAGGTTCAGGCAAAGAAGGACCGACTGAGTAGGATGTGAGGTCCTTGTAGCGCCTAGGCCCTTTGGGCCTAGGACCTCTTCTCTGTATTCCCTGTGGCTTTTGTATTATCACAGTTGCAATAAGATTTCCTGCAAAGCAGTTTTGTTAAGAAACCCAAGTGGAAAGAATAGAGATATAAGTGTGAGAGTTTATAGAAGATTTTGGGTTCACAAGTAATAAAAAGGTTTGATTTGAAGTTTTTCCGAAAACCAAGGACTGAAAGGTAAGTTGCAGGGATCTTTTAGAGATACTATATCATGATTCAGGGACCATTGGTGACTTTCCAAGCACCGTTTTGTAAGAAATTTTATTTTCAGGACTAACAGTGAATTTTGGCAGAAATTTAAGTTAAGAGAAAAGGATTAGAAATTGATGACTTTTATGATGGGCTTTCATCTTCTTCTTCAATGGAGTGCACGCATGGTGTTCTATGAGAAAGAGAGAGAGAGAAGAAAAAGGCGAAGAAAAGAAATTAAAAAGAGATGGGCTTGGAGATCGCCGGAGATAGTTCGCTAGTGTGGAGCTTCATTGGTAAAAATTTTAAATAATTTTGTTTTGGTTACGATGTATGGATATGTGTGTGTATGTTGGTGATTTGTTGGAGAGAACGGTGGGTTTTTGAAGAAGTGTTGACGAAGAGGATGAAGGGGTTGTTATAAGATGATTTTGTGTGGAAAAACCATTGTATTTAAGATGGATCTTGTTTGGAATGGTGGAGAAATTCTCTGTTTTATGGTAGATTATTGTAGCAACCGGGATTAGGGTTTGTTTTGATTAATTAAGTGGTGATGATGATGATTAAGACGGTGATGATAATGAGTGGAGATTAAGTGGTTGTGCTTAGCCAAATTGGTTGAGTTGGGCTTGATTAAAATCAAGTGAAATGGGCTTGATTTGAATTAGTCAGAGTTCATTCAATTGGGTTGGAGTTGGGTTTGGCTAGCCAAGTTGAGTAGAGTTGGGTTCATTTGGGTTTGAATGAGAGTAAAGAAGCGGTTTGGTGCAACCAATTGAGGATTGAATTGATTTGGACTCAATGTGTGATTGAGTTGTGTTTAATTGAGGTTAAGTTAGGTCGAGATTGGTTTTGGGCTTGGTCCAGATTTTGGGACTAATGACTTTGGGGTGAACCAATTCAAGGAGAATTGGGTTCGGTGGAACCAAGCTAGTTCAAGAGATTTTTGTAAAACAATTGGAATTGGTTCAATCTTTGGTTGGTTAAATTGAACTTGGTTCAGTGAGTGAGGTTGGTTCAAGTTAGTTCAGGAGGGTTTATGCCAAATTGAGTTGGTTTAAGTGCAATTAGAGACTAGTTTGATTATGCAAGGTCCGATTTGAACTGATTGGAGTGAGTTGGCCTAATTAGAGAGTCAGTTATTGATTTCTTGTATTTTCTTTTGGGTTTAGTTATATCTTTAGTTTTCGTATTTATTTATTTTATTCTTTTATCTTGTTAGGTGGGGTTTAGGCTTGGGAGGGAGTTTCAGGTCTAGCCAAAAACCCAAGGGAGACCACGTGAGTTGATGGTGGCTATTATTTTGAAATAATTATTTAATAGCTAGTATTTTGGAAATAATTGTTTAATTATTTCATTTTATTATGTTTAATTATGTATAATGTTAAAAGATACTTATATTTATTTGTCGCTGTTGTGCCATGACAATCGTATTGATACATCTAGTTTTGTATAATTATACGTAATTTCAACTGTGGAAAATACATATATATATATATATATATATATATATGTTTTAATTATTCATTTCAGGTAATTATTTTAATGGTTATGTGTACCTTGACTTTGAGATGATTTGTGAAATTATGTGCATATATTAAAATGATTTTACCGTCAATGTTTGTGGAATTGGTTTTCAATCCTGGTATAGGAATGGTATCATGGATCTGGACTTTAAGGGTATTATGCATGTATTGTACTATGGATCTTTTATAAATTTTGTTGGTGATTACGGACTTTAGTCCGACACTGCAGTGGGGGTCCCACGGTCCGGCCTGATGGAAGGCGGCGTGGTCAACCCTGAGTTTATCCCTGGTCAAGAGGTGCGTAAAGCCATTGATAGGGTTTATTTTTGTGAGAAACCCAGGGTCACCACATGAGGATCTCAATGACCAATGTCAAGGTTATGAATACCTTGATGGCTCTCAACCTAGTCTCGACGGCGACTAAGTCGGGGAGTGTTTTTAGGCCGATGATTTGATATTAGTTTTACAGTTCAGTTGTGCAAAACATGTTATTTTGGATTGTAATGAGGGGGCGAAGCCCAACTGTTGCTCTTAGTAGGCAGTCTCCCACACAAATTTATATTTCTTTTGAAAATTGATTTGATGATGATTCATGATGAATTTATGTTTTAAAAGCTCCTAAAAGTTGTATTTTGCCAAAATTCTGGTATTTGGGAAAGTTGGGAAATTATTTAAGAAATTGATCTTAATATACTTTATATACGCTATACTTAATTATTTGAAATTATTGAGTCACTATCGACCAACTAAAATGTGTTACAGTTGCAGGAGCAGAACCCTACTAGATTGCCTGTGCGAGTAAAGAGCTAGTCAAAGTTGAGTTCAGGGTTACAGTGGGTCCCTTTTTCTATTGTTGGTGTCGTGATTTTGTAGTGGTTGTACCTGCATGTTGGAGTAATTATGTCTTGTATTCATGTATTTGAAGATGTGGCTGGTGTAAAGTTGTCAGTCGTCTTTTGTAAGTCTGATTTGGTTTTTTAGGGGTGTCAGTTTCCCAGTTAAAAATGGATTTTTAACTGATGGGTGCCACATTTACCTCGGTAGAAGAGGTGGGTGTGACATATATGCTATAGAAAAATTATGTCAATCCATTGAGATATGATAAAGGTGACAAGCACCATTCTACAAAGAGGTTGTCAAAGGACAGATAATTATGGTGGTGCACCCATTACAGTGGTTTATCGACTTATTAACAATAAATGAACAGTTATAATATTCTATAGTATTACATAATACTATAACAATACTGCCGACCTAAGAATTCGACTTTGGGCTTGCCAATTCATTATTCAAATAACAATCCACTCCATTAGACAGTGGTTGTTGAGGTACTAATTTTTCATGTGATAGAGAGTAAAAGATATAAAAATAAACCATGAATTTTAATAAGTACAATAGAGTATTAGAAAATGAAATATGCAAGGCATAATTTGTGCAGTGCCTCTCCATGAGATTTACATCAGACAACCTAATAACGAACTTTGGGTAAATAACCTAAATGGTCCCTTACTTTTTTGTGTGTTTGTATTTTGGTCACCTAGCTTTAAAAAGTTACGATTTGGTCACTCGAATATACTCTGTTAATGACGATAACATGTGATTAGATACCAGCTCTGAGCAAAAATATGCCATGTAATATGCCACATGTGATCGCCGTTAATGACGTATGTTTGGGGTGATCAAATCATAACAAAAACCAAAGGTAAGGAATCAAATCATAATTTTTTAAAGTTGAATGACCAAAATATAAACACATGAAAAGGCAAGGGACCATTAAAGTTGTTTTTTTTTTTAACAAAGTGGATAAACCACAAAATAATTAATCATTAAAAAGTACACATCTAAAAATAAACCATAAACCAAAACAACATAAAGGAATGAAACAAAAAATCCACCCATAGTGGATACAATAACAACAACAATAAAAATAAAAATTAAAAACCAAATGAAATAGGAAGGCCTCTATCTAGGCATAGAGAGGGTATCCTCTTAGGGCACAGAAATGACGAGACAAGCGTACTAGATGACGACATCATTTGGACCACCGTCATGATTGCGCTCATCACGTATAGAAGGCCTTGAAACTAAATACCTCTCATAATCACTGTGGACTAATTCTCCTAATTTTGGTTTTTAGCTGTAGGTATTGCGAACACCGAAAAAAGAAACATGTGAAAAATTTTCAAAGATAAAAAAGATAACGAAATCGAAACACAATTGAAAAATGCATTTTTTTTTTTTTGCAAACCAAATTTGCCAAATAATTGTCAGAGCAAGTAGCACAATAATTTGTGTTGATTGCCCAACTCCCTATACCAACCGTCCCAGAGATCGCCATCAAGACCAGATCCTAAAAATCCCTTGCGCAAAGTGATTCCAAGTAGATGTCACAACGGCAACACAGCAGAAGAACAAATGGTTCACTATTAGAATAGCATTGTGATAAAGGGTTCAAGAGGCCATGGGTAATTTATTATACCCCTAGCAGCCATATTGTTTAGGTCGAGAATTTTGTTGTCCAACATTAGCTAATAATGAGCCTTAACTCAGCTCAAATTATTTCAAATATTTATTTATTAATTTACTTCCGTGTATCATATAAAAATCATTTTTATTTTTATTTTTATTAAGTAATCAAAGGCTCTAATTAAAATAAAACCTAAAGATTTGTAAAAGGCCAAACAACCCGTACAGTATCCCTCATATCTTTCTATCCTCCTTCCTATCATGATCTCACTTTTTTGCACCAACTCGAAATCTTTTTGTATTTATTTAATAAATACAATTTATCTATTTACAAAAAATCTTTAAAAATAAATAATAAAATTAAAATTAATTTAAAATCAAATTATTAACGGTAAAAAATATAAAACTATATAAATAAACATATAAATAAATAAATATGTTTCATGGAACATAAGAAAAATATGATTTTTATTAACAATTACCCATTTTTACAGGCCACTCTAGCAATTTTATCTAAATTCAAACAGCTACACTGTATTTCCAACAAAGAGAGCGGCATAATCCATTTATACAAAGCACACAACATTTACCGTCATTATTTTTGAAATTTACAGGTAATGTCCCCAAATGGCCATACTCAAATAGTAAAAAACTCCAACTGACAAGAGAAACAAAACGACATGAAACATCAACAAAGACCATTATTACTATCCAATCATACAAAAATATTTGCAGCCATTATTCTTGTTCAAATGGCTGCACAAATTTACTCCACCATGATACCTCTGATCTGCATATTATTCAACTTCTTTGGCCTCTTGTAATTCTTCAATAACAGTGAACAGAGGACTACACTAACTGAGGATGCTGCCATTGCTGCACCAGCAATCCAAGGTGGCAGTCGGAACCCGGTGAAAGGAAAGAGAACTCCGGCAGCAATCGGTATTCCAAGGATGTTATAACCAAGAGCCCAGATATAATTTAGCCTTATTCTAGAGAAGGTCTTCCTCGAGAGATCTATGGCAATTATGACATCTTCTAAGTTGCTCTTCATGAGAACAATGTCAGCTGCTTCAATAGCTATGTCTGTTCCAGCACCTATTGCCATCCCTACGTCTGCAGAAACAAGTGCTGGAGAATCATTTATTCCGTCCCCAACCATTGCCACAGTAAAAGCCACACATCTGTAAAACAAAAATGGATACAGAATGATGAATTGAATGAATGGTAGTGAATAGACTTGAATGTGCATAAATTAGTGTATAACGGTATACTTTTTTCAAAAATCAGTAAAATATAGGTTCTTCAACTATATTTTGGTTCTCCATTTTGTTCATTTTGTTTCCTTCGTCCAAAATTGTGATTTAGATGTGAACACGAGATGCACAAGTCGATAAGTTTTCTACATGTGCAGTCATTTCTAATGTCAAAGCAAGTAAATTATGTTGGACAGTATCACTCAAGGTGATGGAACAAAGTTGCTCAGTTGAGAAACTGAAGCAAACAACGGCCAAAAGTTTATGAACTAATAATATTTTTAAACATAACATAAATAAGACATATGTCGAGAAAAGAATAAAAAAACGCAGAAGTAAATAATAAGATAAAGTTCCTTGCCAAAACTAGTGAAGAACATCAGGTAAATCTTTGATGTGAGTAAAAGCCAAGGCAGATTAATTAAGAATAGTTGTATTACTCAATTGAAGGCTAAAAGGAAACATAATATTTACAAATGTATATGAAAATGGAACTTTTGAAAAATATATTGAATATGTGAGCTTAATTAACAATTTTAAAGCCAACAAAAATACATATGACTTCACTAGGAGTGTTTTAAACAAGCTATCCAAATATGCAATATTTGAGGAACAAATCATATTTTTCTATAAGATGCTAAAGCCATACCTGCAGTTCTTTGACTTTCTCAGCTTTCTGTTCAGGTCTAGCTTCAGCAACAACAGTGTCGATTCCAACTTCTTTAGCAATTGCATTTGCAGTACCCCAGTTATCCCCTGTCACCATAATGCTCTTCACCTTCATGGAGTTGAGAATCGATATTACATCTTGTGCACCAGGCTTCAGAGGATCGGAGATCGCTATTATTCCGACCACTTCCTGATTCATTGATACAATTATTCCTGTTTGGGCCATCTCCTCGGCTTCCCTGAGTAATTCAGAGGCTTCAACTGGAATATGAATGCCTGAATCTAACATCAAGGTCTTGTTGCCCACAACAATTTCTTTGTTTCTGACTGTAGCTTTGACACCATGACCAGTGACAGAAACAAAGTCTCGTACCGCAGGCCACACATGGTTATCTTCATCTCCAAATCTTTTGGCATATTGAACGATAGCTTTAGCTAAGGGATGCTCACTGTTTACCTAATAAAGATTCAGCAGCTTGTTAGATGATAACAAAAGAGAAATAATGAGATGAAAAATACACTTCGAGGAGATGATCATGTGGCAGTTACATTGAAGGCAGCCTCTGTAAGCACTATAGAACATTGTCTTAAAGCAAATACAAACATGCCAAGCATATCCCACATAAGACCATTTTGTATTGGGAATATCTCTTTTGTCATATAGTAGCGTGAAAAATTCATCACTTTGTTATAAAGCATGAATGAAGATACTGGATGAGAATTGATCATTCAAAAGATTAAGAAAGATCTGTCAGTACCTCTGCTGCTGCAACATATTCATAGAAGTCACCTAACACCATATTCTTCAACAACCTTGTGGTGACGACAACTGGCTTACCCGTGGTGAGTGTGCCTGTCTTGTCGAACACAATGCAGTTCACCTGCAAAGAAATTCAGCCTCTGCTTCAACAAGGAATTTCCACTATAACAGATAGTCTGAACTCACAGATGATTCCGGAGATTTAGTAGTTTCTCAATAAGTACATAAAACAAAAGATTATCATTGGAGAACATTCTATATAATCTATTCTATATAACATTCTATAAGTCAACTTTTTCAAAACAGTCAGGAGAGATTGCATGCATACCTTGTGTGTGCTCTCCAATGCTTGACCCCCTTTAATTAGAACACCTTGTGAAGCACCCACACCAGTGGCCACCATTACAGCTGTGGGAGTCGCAAGGCCAAGAGCACATGGACAAGCTATGACCACAACTGCTATGCCAAACTGGAGAGAAAGTTGGAAGGTATCCATGGAAGATGGAACCCAAGATCCAGGGTAGCTGTGGAGTTTTCCAGCTAAATACCATGAAAGCCAAGTAATGAACGCAAAGGATATGACCTGTAAGTGCAAAAAAAAACAAGTTACTGAGCTGTTGCTCATCTTCAACCAACATTGACTTTCTTAGAGAAGTTTCAAGCCACTAGTGGCCCCAAGGTTGGGTCATGAAACACAATTAAGTATAATGCACATATAAACTCCTAAATTTACACTCATTATGTTTGATATGGGAAAAAAATTTTTGTCATACTAATGGCCGAACTTTCCATTATCATGCATATGGGATGCTAGACATGAGCGCTTTCTATCATGAATGTTTGATTTAAAATCGATGACAACAAAAACAGGAGAGAGGGAGAGCAGAATTACTAACCATGGGCACAAAATACATGGAAATGCGATCCGCAAACTTCTGAATAGGAGCTTTGGCCATTTGTGCTGATTCTATAAGCCGGACAATTTGAGCTAGAGCACTTTCAGATCCAATGTGTGTCGTCTGAACATGCAAGACACCATTTTCATTCACAGTTCCACCTATCACAGTATGACCCTTCCTTTTTGCAACAGGGCGAGCTTCACCTGTTATCATGCTCTCATTGACATGGCTCTGGCCCCATATAACAACACCATCAGATGCCACCTTACCGCCAGGCACAATTTTAATCACATCATTCTTCTGTATCAACCGACTATCAATCTCCGTCTCATTAAGTACATTTCCTTCACTGTCATAAGTTAACAAAGTTGCAGTTTCAGGGGCCAAGTCCATGAGCTTGGCAATGGCCTCAGATGTTTTCCCTTTGGCTAAGACCTCCAGATACTTCCCAAGTAAAATAAATGAGATGAGCATTGAACTAGTCTCAAAAAAATCTGTTGACTTAAAACTTGGTGAAGTTGCTGCTCTAAGCACCGAGTAGACTGAATAGAAGTATGCTGCATTAGTTCCTAGAGCAATGAGGACATCCATGTTTGCAGATCCATGTCGCAAAGCTTTATATGCTCCTATATAAAATCTTCTTCCAATGATGAATTGAACTGGCGTGGCTAATATCCATCTCAAAAGCTCCCCAATGCTCAGCATATTAACTATTTTCTTATCAAGTCCATGCTTAATCCCTGGAACATACATAAACACCATTGAAGTCAGAAACACTGGGATTGTAAAGACTATACTCCAAAGGAAAGACTGATAGTACTGCTTAATCTCACGATGCTTGTGGGGCTCCCTTCCCACACCATCAGGATATAATGATGCCTTGAAACGTCCAGAACCAGTTGATTCAACAACTTCAATGAAAGTCCGGGGACCAGTTCGGTCTGGTTTGTAGGATAGAGAGATCTTTTTAAGCAGAAAATCTGTACTTATATTTTCTATTCCAGGAAGTGCTTGAAGTGAATTTTCAATGATTCTCATAGATCGTTCAGTACGTACTCCATCTAGCCTGAGATCTATCTTGCTTCGATCCTCCCCGGTGCTCATAAGGATAGCTTCAAAACCAGTATCTTCAACAACCTCCATGAGTTTATCAGCACTAACAATTTTAGGATCATACTGAATTTCTGCCTCTTCAGTTGCCAAGGCTACTATGGCTTTCTGTACACCATGAACACCTTGCAAAGCAGATTCCACAGTCCCTGAGCAAGAAGTACAAGTCATTCCTTTTATGCGGATTCTGCATATTAGAGTTGATTTTTCATTCATTTCCTCTACAATCAATGCAGCTTCAAATCCAACATCTTCAATGGTCTCTTGAATTTGCTCTTCCTACAAAAAGTAGACATAATAGAAAATAAGACTATTCTGCTACAATTGTTGAAACAAGACACAGATAAAGCATGGGAGCAGAGGATCATATGATATATAGTAACAATCTTCCAAAAGGCAAATACATGCTAACCATGCCATTAATAGAACAATTCTCAAAACCATGATGGCAAATAAAATACCTAAAAGTTATCCACTACACTTTGTACTTGTTCTGCATGCACAAAATACAAAATAAGCATAAGCATGACTCAGGAACGATCATATGAGAATTCATACTTCGTTTTGTTGGCTTCACAACAACCTTATGATACTTGTGTACTTGTAGCTAGAAACAGCTATGGGTAATACTTGAATATATCATTAACTAAATTAGTGCATACCATAAATGGGATGGAAGATGGAACAAGAATTTAAAGAGTATTCAGCTTGTTCATTGTACAGCTCATACTTTTTATTATAGCTGAAACTGTTTCTGCCGGTTTGGTTTCTTACACATAAGTTAACAGTGGATGGACACATAATACACTTTAAGAAGAGGACCTGATTGGAAAATAAGCATAAAGTGCAACTTTTTGATTTGAAGTTCCTCAGTTAACTAAATCATACAGGGTCATAGAGTCCCTACTTTCATCCATAGGATGCTAAGTATTCAAACCAACCAGAATTTTGATTATTTATGAACTACTGGTTTCTAAATGACATCAAACCTAATTAAGTAATTATTCTTCTTCAAGATCAGGTTGTACCTCTAGAGGTATAGCATCAATTCTTTATAATTTTGGTTCATAACCATTAATTGCTTCAAATCAAGCATGAGAAAAAAAGTTAAGAACATTACAATCTCAAGAGAAGCAAAAAGGTAAAAAACACCAACCAACCGAAATAGAAATTCTCTGATCAAAGATGGTAAAATTGGTCTACGCTACAGAACTTCCTGCCAATGATATCATGGATTTAAAAGTGAATCTTAAGAAAAAAGAAATAATAAACTCCGCCATTAAAAATTCAATCTTCAAGTTGAAGAACTGAAATGATATAAGAACAATTTCAAACCATCAAACCAAACAATCAGAAGAAAATTTTCAAGACTCACCGAGACGAAGGCCGGGTAAAAGACAACCTGAGCTCGATTCCCCAACACGTCGACAGCCGCATCATGAATCCCAGGCAATCTCTTGATAGCCTTCTCCACCGACCCAGCGCACGCGGAGCAAGTCATCCCAATCACCGAGAAGAGCGCCGTGACCCTCATCTCCTCTGTCTCATCAGGACCAACACAGCTAGAGGAAGCCACGGACGAGCCCTTCGGGTACTTCGGCATCGATGGGATAGCGAGGCCTCAGCGAGAGGCTAGGGCTTCGAAGGCACTCGAAGAAGAGGGCTTTGCTCGCCATGGCGCTCTCGTTGTGATTTCAAAGGTCTCTGTTTTGATTGTTTAAATAGAGAATGCGAGCGCGAGAAGGAAAGGATTTATGACTGTAACTTTAAGATTCGCAGCATAGATCTGGACCGTTGAATCTTCTTGGATTGGGTTTCTTATATAGATTGGGCCGTACGAATGGACGTGGGCCCAAGCTTTGAGAATGCCTATTGAAGTTCTTAAGGCGGCCTGGTATCCAATTCCAACACGTTGGAATATTTATTTAATTTTGGGTTGTTTAGAAAAACCCCGGAATCACGTATATAAATATATATATATATGACTTAGGTCAATTGCTATAGAAACAGTAGTTTTAACAGTAGCCAAGCTGTGTATTAACAACCAAAAATGGTTGTTAGGCTGTGTATTTGGTTTTTATAGATTTTTCTTTAAATGTTTGTAAAGATCGGATTGGACGATTGGGATTAATTGAGTTACTGATCACAACTTAATGTTTTAAATGAAAAAAATACTATATATTTTATTATTCATATGCATAGTACAGTTTGGATAAGGATTTTATTGTATTATATATAATATTTTGAAGATTGATTGAAATCCAATCGTTACCGATAAATGTCCGAATATTCATAGATGACACAATTTATATATATATTGTGACAATACATCTTCTATGGACGCCTATAAATAAAAAATCTATAGATGTTCAATTATCAGCCGTTGAATCATGATCCAATGGACGATATTGATAAATAGCAATAACTATAGTAATTATTGTTCATCAATATTAGTCGTTGGATCGAGATCCAACGGTTTATAATGGACATCCATAGAGAAATGGTCCTCATATATATATATATAGGGTGTGCTAATGTGCCATCTATAATTTTGATATATTCGTTATCTAGTATCGCGTTGATTCCCAATCGAATGACTTTTTTCCATAAATAGTAACAGTAAATTATGAAGAACAGTGTCTAATAAACAATTGTTTTTATAAACAGTGAAAATGGTTAAGTACAGTAATATATGTGGGATGGAATGTGGATGGTTGGATCATTCATCATAACAGTACTTAAGGAATCCGAGCCGTCCAAGCTCATAGCACCCCTCTAACCAAAAAATTTTAAAAAATATCAAACGCTCCTCACCTCACCTAGCCACCTGAACATGATTTTGATAATTGTACATATTCATGTAATGCTCTCTCTCTAGTATTTTCTCTCAATCTCTCTCTAATTTTTTTAATCTATCGATGTTTTATCAAAGTCCGCAGATTACGTTTACTATATATTTATATATAATAATCTCAAATCCAATTTATTATTTTTATCATAAATAACA